>NC_066581.1:487999235-488299235 GCF_024323335.1 Lathyrus oleraceus | reverse complement strand
GAGGAAATGTCTGTATGCTAGACTTCATGACGAAGATCCTTGCCACCCTTTGATGAAATGTTTGTATGTTGCATTTCATCATGAGATCATTGTCGCTCTTTAAGGAAATGTTCTTATTATGCACCTTATGGTGAAGATCTTTGCCGCTCCTCAAGGTAATACAAATAAGCTATCCAAACGCCTCGCCTCGCCTAAGCACATCATTCATCTACATAGCCTCTCACCTCACGTGAGCAAGACTCTTAAAACCATTGTAAAACACCATCATACATGGGAAAGCCCTAACCACTATACAACATAATATACCTATAAATGCCTCTTAGTTCCCCTACCCTTGAAGGAGGAACACACACACATGTACTTTTTAACCAATTCAGAAGTGCTTTATCAAGATCTCTTGACAAAAGAGGTTTACACTATTTTAAGGTTAAACTTATTGGATAACTCTGATTAATCCTTAAAAATAGTGAATTTAATTTTGCTCATCTTAATACAATATTTTTTTCCTAATCTAAAAGATGATTTTTTAAGTGTTTTATAGAAAGGAGGTGAAAATAAGCTAAACAGGGGTGCAGAAAAGCAACAAAATTTAGCACAACGCCAAAAATTACACCAAGGAGGTTAAACAATGAAATCCCAATCAATTAGAACCTTATGAAAATCGATTAGAGAAGCTTGGTGCACCTACTTTCATATCAAATCTAAGTCAAATTCTCCCTCCAAGCTAATTAAAAACCAACATTGATGATGAACACACAAAATCTCGAGAATATATGAATAACTAATCGATTAGAGCCATTAGCCAATCAATTGACACACTCAATTTGGAAAGATTCTGATTTAATTTTCAATCATCACAATCTCCATTTATTGCTTTCCAAAAATACACGGCCAAACTGTAAGACCCTAATTTTGACCCTAAGATCCCTCATGGCATCATATCATTGCACATTGCATTAGCCTCAAGGATCATAGCATCTTGGCTCCTAAACCCTAGGGTTGGGACTCTTGTTGAGATTGGTTTGGGACCACCAAGCATGCTTGAATTGTATATTATTGATTTTCTTACTAACCAAAAGCACAAAAATATGTCACTAACATCTTTTGTTTTGTAGCTTGAGCAATCATAAGATCCAAGGCTCCTAGGAGGCCCCTATGCTCATTGATATGGCCAGGTGAAGGTGAAAGCAAGCATGAAAATGGTTCCCAAAGATATAAATCATCATATATGCCTCCCAAGTATCTCAATTTGTCAATTTGATCAAGATAAACCAAAGGTCTTGAGGCCTGTTTCCCAAGGAAACCCTAATTCATCTGTGCATCAACTGTGCCTTGCTCATGAAGCAATCTCAACCCATGATCAAATACAATCAAGGGAAGTTATTTAATTCATCATTTCATGCATATTTGAGCTTATTTTAGTGACCTCAATCATCAATTCATCAAGGTTTAAAGTTTGGACTTGAGAAGTTGATCAGTCAATTCATCTGACTATTTTGAAATCCACTGAGCCCTAACTTTTGATGTGTTTGTCAAATGAAGATTACCCCAAGATAATAAATGTTCTTAAGAACCATATGAACAACTTTAATGTTCATCAAAAATTTATTTGAAGCTTGGAAGGTCATCATCCATTTCAAAACATTATAGGTCATTTTGACTGAAACCCTAATTTTTGGTCAACTTCCCAAGGACCTAACTCACTCATTGTTCATGATTTTGAGGTGGGATCAAATGAATTGGAAAGTTTAAGATGTATAATTCATTTTTTATGTTGAACAAATTTTCATAATCCTAAAATAAATACATGTGATAATGCAAAACATTATAGGTCACTTTGGACCAAAGGCATTGAAATGTGAAAAAGTCCAATTTCAAGTGCCCATAACTTTCTCATCAAAACTCCAAATGATGCAAACTTTAAGTCTAAATTGATTGTCTTGAAACTATCTACAACTTTTATGTTGAAAGTTTTGTCATTTGAGGCTTGCGTCATTGAAACATAAGGGCTTGAAGTTGGTCCATTTTGACAAATTTCTCATGCACATGTTTTGCACCTTGAACTTTATGACCAATTTTCATTAATTTCCCAACTCCAAATGGATTTTTGTTCAACATGACAATTGATCCTCATGTCAAGACCTTTCCAACCATTACCCACAAGGCCATGTTTCATTTTGGTAAGAGGTAGTTTCAAAGAGGAGAAGGTTTAGGTGCATTTTTAGAAACCTTTTGAAAACTTCATGCACACTCCAATTCCCTTACATCTGCACGTCCAAAATCATTTTAATGATGTTAAGCTTACATTTCCAATTGGATTTGGGCCCTCTATACGCCTATACAGGCCCATGCATGGAGGCCCTCATCACTCATGCACATGAAATTCCCATGCCTTGCAGCTTGCTTTGCTATAAATACAGGTGCATACCTTCATCATTTTACAACCTTAAGGCGCCTTAGATGCTGCAGAAGTGAATGCCCACACCCTACCAAAGGAATTTTTGCATTTCACTTTCATTTTTCAGATCCAATTTTCAACCTCCTTGGTTGTTCTTTGGACTCTAATTCCTTAGCCTCACTTCTTTTCCACCTCAAGAGCAAACTGTAACAGAGAATTGTGAAGGATCGTGCTCCATAGATCTACATTTCTAAGGTTGATGCTCAAACTTTTTTCAATCGAAACTCACTGATTATAGCTCTTTTCTTGTGGTTATTGGCTTGTCTGAAGTCCTCTCATGAGAGGCAATTGAATAGTGTCTTTAATTTTGCAAATCCATCAAGTTCAGTTTGAACTCCATTATTTTCCATCTCTGATTTCTCTTCCTATGAGGATCTAGAGTGAAAACCAATGGCACAGGGGTGATGTACATCACCCCAGCTTTCCAATGATATGAGAATCGCTTCATTTGGTTAAGTTTTGTTGACTTGCAACTCTGGTCGGAATCTCCATGTTCGTCGGAGAAGACGGTGGTGTACACCACCGTCCCTTTGCCAGATTGAATCCAGGCCATTGATCTCAATTTCCAGTTTAAATCCCAGCGCTCAGATCTTATGACTTTTTTTTAATTGTTTGTGTTGCTCAGTTGACTTGGACTCATGGTGCGCGCGCGTCTCTACATCCTTGGATGTGCCACCTCATTTAATGAGGTTGATCCAACGTGCCAGATCTTTTTCCATTTTCTATTTTCTGATTTAATTTCTTTTTATTTTCTTTTATTTCCTTTTATTTCAAAAATTCATATCTCTTCCATTTTAATTCCAAAAAATATGGGACCAATTGTATTATTTCCCTTTTTAATTCTAGTTTCTGAAAATGATTTTTAATATTTTTTATTTTGTCATTTGATATTTTTTGTGAATTTTCTATTTTCTGGGTATTTTTATTTCATTTTAAATAGTTTCCAATATTCAAAAAATACAAAAATATTTTTCTAACCTCTTTGAATGATGATGAATCTATGAAAAATATTCTCATCAATTTATTAATTTATTTGAGATTTATTTGAGATTTTAGTTCAATTAGGTTATTTTTATTCATTTTTAATTGTTTAAAAATAGTTTCTGGTTTCTAAAAATGCTGAAATTTTTTGTCAAACTTTGTTTGACCTTGTTGAACTTAGGATGATCCATTTGGATTTTTCAAAGTTGATTTGAAATGGATTTGAAGTTTGACCATTAATTGTTTATTTTAATTTCCAAAAATACCAAAAAATATTTTATTTGTTTCTTAACTTCTAAGTTTTATTTTGCTTCTGTTTACTATTAATTAACCTTGATTTCATTCTTCTTTAGTCAATGTACTTTGCTTATCTCATTTGACGTTCAATTCATGTACATTCTTATTCATCTTCTTCTTCATCTTTTTTCTTTTCGATCAATGAGTTAAAGATTGGTGGTTAGCCTTGACATATGGGAGGCTTAACCGTCCTTGATTCAAATCTAATTCATCTTGATCATAGATCAAGTGAATGGCTTTGCATTAAGGATACGTTGCTTCTTGGTCAAGCAAAAAACCTAAATCAATACAAGATCATTCTTCTTTTCTTTTGGCATGGCAAGTTGTAGGAGCTTGGCTTACTAGTCAAGGTCTCTAACTTGTGTTTGTTGCCTATATTTTTATTGACCGGCCTCAGATAGGTGTGACTACTACATTAGTCCACTTACGATTGCTTAACATAGCGCTAAATTGTCTTATGACACACTAACACTAACTATTGACCATTAACTTTTAATTCAAGTCATTTAATTCTTGCAATTTACTTTATGCAATTTAATATTCTTGTTCATTAATTCATTTGCTTTTGCCCTTTGCTCACTTGAGCTCATGTTTATGTTAATGCAATTTGTTTTTTGCCCACTTGAGCACATAATTGTGTATATACTATTGTGCTTGTTTTGTTTTGATGGTGTGAACCAAATGCAAATGGACAAAAGGACTTAGATTTTAGGACATTCCCTATGTTAATAGAGTCAAAGAGCAACTAGGCCTCATGCCTTTAGAATGCTAAAACAAAGAAGAAATAATGTCAAAGAGAAACTAGGCCTCATGTCTTTAGAATGCTTAATCTTGAAGATGAACTTGAAAGGATCCTAATCTCTAAACTCTCTCTTGTCCATCTTTACTTGTTTTATGGAACTTTTTGATTTGTGTGTTCTTGTGCTAGAGATTCCAACTTGAGCCAAATAGAAGAACCATTGTCATGAGCATCTAAAGTGAGAGATACAAAAGCCATTGGAAGATTCCTAGGAGCTTGCTTGCTTGATTGATTGCTTGAGTTATTTGCTTATTGCTTGCTATTCCAAAGGAAAGGGAACAACTTGGATCATCACTATGATCTCAAGAAGGGAACTTCATTTGTGGTTTATTTTCTCCTCCTTCATCCTTGCATGTTTAGGACTTAGCCATTCTTCTTCTTCCCTCCACTCTAACCCAAGCCAAAACTTTTGTGCAAACATTAACATTTGTTTTCAAGATTAGAAACCTAAGCACTATGCTTTTGATTTTCCAAACTTCTTTTCATAACACTTATTTTGAATTGAATCCTTAAGTCAACTTTGACCATACTTTGTAAATACTTTTCATTGGTAAATACAACTCACTCAATTGCTTTTTTTTTGTGGTTTCAATGGCCACTTCTTGCCAAAGCTTTTCATAAACATTAGCTATTAGGTTTGAGTTATCCTTGAGGTTGATATAATACTCACCTATATCCTTAGTGATGGACCATAAGACTTCCATGCTTATTATAGGGTTAACCCCTCACTAGCATGTTGAAGCTCTCCTCACATGGTGGATTTGTGGTTTGTAGGTTGAGTTTTCTCCCTTTGATAACAAAAGACCTTAAGGCTTTTGAACCAATCAATTCACCAACTTCCTTTTGAGATTTTTACCCCGAACTACGAGGTTTTGATCCTACCTTTTTAAGATGGTACGTAGGCAATGGGTTTATCCATTCAAACACAAAAATTGTAAATAATTTGTACATTCTTCTCTCATCCCCCCAATCATGTTTGCACAAATAATTTTTTCATAAATACCAACCTACCTTACAACAATTGTGAAAAGGGCTCCCTAGGAGTACCTAGGATGTTTTGGGTGCTTAAAACCTTCCCATTGCATAACTAACCCCCTTACCCAGATCTCTGACATTTTTATTAGTTTTTGATTTGATAAAACTTCTCGGTTTTTGTTCGCTTTCTAACCATTCCTTTGGATAAATAGAAGTGCGGTGGCGACTCGAATTGTATGATTTACTTTTGATTTAGTCAATAAATCTAAAGGTAACGAATACCCCGCTACAGAAAAGTGGCGACTCTGCTGAGGATTATTTGCCTAGTGGGTTTTGCCTACTTTTCACTTTTGTTGTATTGTATTGTTTATATTTTTTGTGACATATTTTTGTGCAAATTTGGGATTATTGTATTGTATGTAATGTATGAATTGCTTGATATATTAATTGCTTGTGTGCTTGGTGGTCTCTTGTGAGATGAGTTCTATACCCGAACTCGAGTGCACTTATGATAGGAGAATGGCATAGTCTTGTTGACTTGTGTGGAGTTATTCCTTAGCAAGTTGACTTGCAAGCCCATTCACTTGGTGGAGGTTATGTTGGGATCAATAATGTCACACGAGTAGTCGTGGTTAGGCATTACTCTTTCCAATATATGCCTTAGAAGCCAAGGACCTTAGTTTACCAAGCCCATCTTGGCCTATTTTTAAGACGTAGTACGAAGGTCGTTCAAGTGTAAGATTTGATACGATTGTTACGCGATACTACACTCATAAGAGTCTCTCTTGAGAATATTTTTGGAATACGAGTAGTCGTTTATCCGATAATATCCTAAAGATGGGATGATGACTATGGGAACCTCTTGTAGAACATGATTGTCAGGTTTAACCATAATACACTCCCTTTGGGTGGTTCTTAACCGAGACTCCATGCTCGTGACTTGCAACAAACCCTTGATTCATGGTTGATCCGTTCTTGTACATCCTTAATATCAATGGAACTTGAGTGTTGATAAGGTGTAAGCCATAATCCACCTAAATGGATGATTGATATTAAAGATGACTTGATCCATCCCATGACCTTTGTGTGGTGTGATTTTCTTGATCCTTGAGTGTGATTGTTGCATCCATGCATTCATGCATTCATACACATCCATATCATCAACAATGAGAAAATTTTCAAAGAACTTAAGAGGTTTATTTGCAAATTTTCAGACATGGATAGACAAAGAAGGAATACAAAGAAGTACAGTTTCAGACAACCGGACTTGAAAGAGTTAAGGAGTTTGACATCCTATGTATTGGATCCCTTGGAGTTCAAGGCTCGTCATGGGAAGCTTCTGTCTATTCTTGTTACTCGGGTGGATGAAGGTCTGATGAGTGTATTGGTGCAGTTCTATGATCCCTTGTACCGTTGCTTCACATTTCCGGATTTCCAGCTTTTGCCTACGCTTGAGGAGTATGTCTATCTTGTGGGTATACCTATTCTAGATCAGTTGTCATTCAGTGGCTTGGAGAGGCTTCCTACTTCTCAAGAGATTATTGATCTGTTGCATATAGATTAATCTATTGTTGGTGCTCATATGACTACCAAAGGTGGAATTCAAGGTCTCTCATCTGATTTCCTCATTGCTCAAGCTACTATGTATGGGAAGGCCATGAGTGAGGACGCATTTGAGGCCATATTTGTACTTCTCATCTATGGGCTAGTGTTATTCCCCAACATCGACAAGTTTGTGGATGTGAACGCCATTAGGATTTTCTCTACTCTTAATCCCGTTCCGACTCTGTTCGGTGACACTTATTTCTATTTGCATATGAGGAATCCAAAGGGTGGTGGTACCATTGTATGTTATTTGCCTCTATTGTACAAGTGGTTTATTTCACACTTGCCACAGACGGTCGCCTTCAAGGAGAACAAAGAATGTCTACGGTGGTCCACGAGACTTATGTCTCTCACTAATGATGATATCTTTTGGTACAACCGTGTATATGATGGTGTGCAGATTATTGACTCTTGTGGTGAATTCTCCAACGTACCTCTTCTTGGTACATGTGGTGGGATTAACTACAACCCTATTTTAGCACGTCGTCAGTTTGGGTTCCCCTTAAAGGATAAACCTAATAACATTGTGTTAGAGGGTGTGTTCTTTCAAGAGGGTAAAGATCCCCAAGGCTTGAAGGGCAGGATGGTCCGTGCTTAGCGCAAGATTCATAGGAAGGGAAGGAAAGAGCTTGGTCTGAAGAATTGTATTGCTTTGGAATCCTATACCTCGTGGGTGAGGAGGAGAGCTTCTTAGTACCTTATGCCTTATGATTATCCAAGACCTACACCTATGGTTATGGTTGGGCCTTCAACCCTCCCTGACCAAGGAGTAGAGGAGTTGAGAGATGAAGACCGTTCACGTGCTTGGGTCCGTGAGCGAGAGGAGCTACTTCAGCAGCTTAGAGATAAGGATGCATTGATAGAGTTTCTTGAGCATCAAGTTATCGATGAGCCTGATGATGTGGTGACTTCTCTTCTTCCTCAGTCTTCCAGGTTTTGGAAGAGGAAGTACGATCGACTCGCCAAAGAGAAGGCAGATATGGAGGCAGGCTATGAGAGAGAGGTGAAGAGGTTTCGTGCAGCTTACCTTCCGGTCTCGAGAGCTTTGGACGATTGTTTCTAAGGTTCCATAGGATATTCATTTTCCTTCTCTCTTATATTATTTGGTTACCAAGATTGTACTTCTTTGGTGTAAAATATTTTCCAGATATTATTGATATGATATTTCCATATATGTTTAAATGATTAATATTTCCAATATTTGCAAATAGAGCTCTAAAGTTCCTCTGATTAAATAAATAAATCATATGCACAAGGATTGCATGCATCATGTGCATAAGCAGGTTTTGCTCTGGGCTTCTTGTTCAGTGGTCTAACTCTATGTTCTTCATTTATTTTGAAGACAAGCTGACGCACCGGTACTACAGCAGAGCCAACTCTTCAAGACTAATGGATCACCTAGAACAAGAGAACAAGGAACTCAAGGAGGAAATGGCAAGATTGACTGCCCTGATGGAGTCTTTCTTGGCCGCCCAAAGCCAGTCTACTCCAACGCCTTCAACTCCTCCCTAGAGGATAGTCATTTCTGAGATTGCCTCTTCAATAGTGCCTGCTGCCTGTGCCTATTTTGCACCTACTGCTATGCCAGTCGGGTTTCCCTGGGGGATGCCCACGAACTTTGCTCCTGAGGGTCTCGCCCCAACGTTTGCTTCTCTATCGGCATCTAGCCCGGTCCTTGTTGTGCCACCTCCGGTCGTGCATACTTTGCCGAGAGTAGATGACACCATTTATCACTCTGAGCCATCTGAGGGCCCAGACGTGTATGAAAAAATGGATGCTATGAACGATCAATTCCTTGAGCTGCGCAAGGAACTCAAAACTCTCAGAGGGAAGAACCTCTTTGGCAAATCTGCTGCTGAGCTTTGCCTTATGCCTAATGTCAAGATCCCTGTAAAATTCAAAGTGCCTGACTTTGAAAAGTACAAGGGAAATACTTGCCCTCTCAGCCATTTGGTTATGTATGCACGAAAAATGTCGACTCAGACCGACAATGACCTGCTCCTCATTCACTATTTCCAGGACAACCTGTCCGGTGCCGCCCTGAGATGGTACATGGGTTTGGACAGCGTGAACATCCGTTCCTTTAACGACCTTGGCGAAGCCTTCGTCAAGCAGTACAAATACAATGTTGATATGGCTCCCTATAGGGGCCAATTGAGGGCCATGTCCCAGAAGGATAAGGAAACGTTTAAGGAGTACGCCCAGAGGTGGCGAGAATTGGCTGCATAGATCGTGCCTCCGCTGGAAGAGAAAGAGATGACCAAGATCTTTCTGAAGACCTTGAGTTCATTCTATTATGAGCGGATGATTGCTAGCGTTCCTTCTGACTTCACCGAAATGGTGAATATGGGGATGCGTTTAGAGGAAGGAGTCAGGGAATGGCACATGACTAGAGAAGAAGGCTCTTCTGCCAAACGTTATGGGGCATTTGCGAAAAAGAAAGATGGTGAGGCACATGCTGTGACCTCCCATGTCAAATCCAGAAGACCCTCTGTGAAGAGGAAGACTATGCGTCCCGCCGGTAACCAGCACCAGGTGGCTCATATAGCACATGTTTTCAGAGATAACCAGCAATATCAACATCATAATCAGAACCAGCAACAGAAACATCAACAGTATCAACAACAACAGCACCGTCCTCAATAGCAGGCCTACCAGCCTCGAAACAACAATCAGACCAGTACAAGCTATGATAGGAAAAGGGTCACTTTTGATCCTATTCCCATGACCTACGCAGAGCTATATCCTTCTTTAATAGAAAGGAAACTGATCACTCCACGTGACCCACCTGCTATACCTACCAACCCTCAGTGGTGGTATAAGCCTGAGCTTCATTGTGTTTATCATTCCGGTGCTCCCGGACATGATGTGGAGAAT
Source organism: Lathyrus oleraceus (assembly GCF_024323335.1). Classification (NCBI taxonomy): domain Eukaryota; kingdom Viridiplantae; phylum Streptophyta; class Magnoliopsida; order Fabales; family Fabaceae; genus Lathyrus; species Lathyrus oleraceus. The sequence goes on along the minus strand of NC_066581.1, from coordinate 488,289,243 downwards.
TGCTACCCGTTGAAGACCAAGGTTCAAGACCTTGTGAGAAGCGGTATCTTGTTTTTCGAGGACGTAGGTCCTAATGTCAAGAAGAACCCATTTCCCGAGCATGGGAAATCTGCTGTCAACATGGTTCAGGGTTTCCCTGGTAAATATAAGGTCCGATATGTCAGCCATATCTGACAATCTTTGGTCGAGATGCACAAACTATTGTGTGGATACAGTCACTACGAGCATGACCACGACAGTTGTCATGTTTGCACTGTCAATGAGAGGGGATGTCGTCAAGTTAGAAAAGACATCCAAAAAATGTTGGATCAAGGTGTAATTGAGATACTTCAGAATCGCGATGAGGATGATGAAGTTAATGTGATATCACCAGTGTTCAGGATACCTGAGCCTGTTGTCATCCGATATGATGGCAGCAAGCAGAAGGCTTCTCCCACTCTCATAATTAAGCCAGCTGGTCCTGTGCCATATTCTTCTAACAAAGCTTTTCCCTATCGTTATAATGTTGTTGCATTGGAAGATGGGAAGGAGGTGCCCCTACCCTCTACCTCTGTTGTTAATATCGCTGATGTCAGCGGTTTGACCCGTAGTGGTCATGTTTTCTCGGCGCCGCCGAAACCCCAAACTAACACCAGAAGGATTGATACTGCTGATAGTGTTGTCCATCCCGTTGGGAATTCTTCCAATTCTCCAAATCCGGCACTTGCTGTTAATAGACCTGCCGCTGCTGTAAAAACTCTTGTCCCTGCTGGCTAGAATGGCATGATGAAAGAGGACTGTGATGAGATGCCGAGGCTCATCAAGAGGAGTGAGTACAACGTTGTAGATCAGCTTCTATAAACTCCTTCGAAGATATCTGTACTGTCTTTGTTAATGAACTCTGAGCCACACCGAGAAGCTCTGCAAAAGGTGTTGGACATGGCGTATGTAGATCACGACGTCACCATAGAACAATTCGATAGCATTGTTGTAAACATTACTGCTTGTAACAATCTGAGTTTCTGTGATGCTGATCTCCTTGAGGAGGGAAGAGACCACAATTTGGCACTTCACATCTTAATAAAAAGTAAGGATGATGCCATGTCTAATGTGCTGGTAGACGCTGGATTATCACTGAATGTGTTGCCAAAATCCACTCTGGCTAAACTTTCGTACCAGGGGGCCTCCCATGAGGCAGAGTGGAGTGGTAGTGAAAGCTTTTGATGGATCCCGCAAAACTGTGATTGGCGAGGTTGAACTCCCAGTCAAGATAGGACCTAGTGATTTTCATATCACTTTTCAGGTCATGGATATCCACCCATCATATAGTTGTTTGTTGGGCAGACCATGGATTCACGAGGCAGGCGCCGTGACATCCACCCTATACCAAAAGTTGAAATTCGTTAAGAATAAAAAGTTGGTGGTAGTAGGCGGAGAGAAGGCTCTCTTGGTTAGCCATTTGTCTTCCTTTTCTTATATTGATGCTGAGTACGAAGTTGGGACGTCGTTCCAAGCTTTGTCTATTGCTGAGCCTTCTAAGAAAGGAACTTCTTCATTTGCATCCTACAATGATGTGAAGTTGGCCATTGAGCATGGCGCAACTACTGGTTTAGGACAAATGATCAAGCTGGAAGACAATAAATCCCGGGCTGGCATAGGGTATTCTTCAGGCACTTTCAACAAGCATGGGTTGTTTCAGAGTGGTGGGTTCATCCACACAGTTGAAGATCAGGAAGTTGCTGCTGTTGTGGAAGATGATGCAGAGGAAGATTCTGGCAACTTTGTCATCCCTGGAGGAGTCTGCAATAATTGGGTCGCTGTTGATGTTCCAACAATTGTCCATAAGTCAACGTAATGTTCATTTTTGTTTAAAAACCCTTCTCCCATGCCAAAAGAAGAAGTGATGACATTGTTGGCCCATAAATACAATGATATTCATTCAATAAATTCATGTTAAATGTTTGTTTTTCCAAATTAGTTTCACTTTTTGCTTTTTTGCATGAAATTGGTGATCACCATAAAACCCTTAAAATAGAATAAAATCAATCTTTTCATCTGCATAATGATTTGCTTTGTTTGAATCTAAAATCTCTTTTATATCCAAAATCATTATGCAGGTTGATCAAACCCATTGAACATAATGATCCAACACCATCTCCCAACTTTGAGTTCCCTGTATTTGAGGCAGAGGAAGATGATGTTGAAGAGATTCCTGATGAGATTACCCGTCTAGTTGAGCATGAAGAGAAGATCATTCAGCCACATCTTGAGAATCTAGAAACAGTCAACTTGGGGTCAGAGGATTGTGTTCGAGAAGTGAAGATTAGAGCACTCCTGGAAGAATATGTTAAGAAGGGGTTGATTGAGTTGATACGAGAATATGTCGACGTCTTTGCCTGGTCATATGAAGACATGCCTGGTCTGGATACTGATATCGTGCAACATTTCCTGCCTTTGAAGCCTAAGTGTGTGCCTGTGAAGCAGAAGCTCAGAAGAACTCATCCTGACATGGCGGTGAAGATCAAAGAAGAAGTTCAGAAGCAAATTGACGCGGGGTTTCTGGTGACTTCTACATATCCTCAATGGGTGGCCAATATTGTGCTCGTGCCTAAGAAAGATGGAAAAGTACGAATGTGTGTGGACTATAGAGACTTGAATAAAGCTAGTCCGAAAGATGATTTTCCTCTACCACATATTGATATGTTGGTAGATATTACAGCTAAATTCAATGTCTTCTCATTTATGGACGGATTTTCCGGTTATAATCAGATTAAAATGGCACCCGGGGATATGGAGAAGACAACATTCATCACACCTTGGGGAACATTCTGTTATCGAGTGATGCCCTTCGGTTTGAAGAATGCTGGAGCCACGTATCAACGAGTTATGACTACCTTGTTTCATGATATGATGTACAAGGAGATCGAGGTGTATGTCGACGATATGATTGCAAAGTCGAGAACGGAAGTTGAACATGTTGAGCACTTGTTGAAGCTTTTTCAGCGTTTGAGGAAGTATAAGCTCCGTCTGAATCCTAACAAGTGTACATTTGGAGTTCGTTCCGACAAGTTATTGGGCTTTATTGTCAGCGAAAGAGGTATTGAAGTTGATCCTGCCAAGGTCAAAGCAATACAAGAGATGCCTGCGCCCAAAACTGAGAAGCAAGTCCGAGGTTTTCTTGGCCGCTTGAATTATATTTCCAGATTTATATCTCACATGACTGCCACATGTGCGCCAATATTCAAGCCCCTCCGGAAAGATCAGCGTCATGATTGGACTGAGGATTGCCAGAAGGCCTTTGACAGTATCAAAGAGTATGTGTCCGAGCCTCCGATTATGTCTCCGCCTGTGGAAGGGAGACCCTTGATTATGTATCTGACAGTTCTTGAAGACTCAATGGGTTGTGTCCTTGGTCAGCAAGACGAATCAGGGAAGAAAGAGTATGATATCTACTACCTGAGTAAGAAGTTCACTGATTCTGAGTCTCGATACTCAATGCTTGAGAAAACATGTTGTGCTTTGGCTTGGGCTGCTAAGTGCTTACGCCAGTATATGTTAAATCATACGACTTGGTTGATATCCAAAATGGATCCAATTAAGTATATCTTTGAGAAGCCTGCTTTAACTGGGAGGATTGCCTGTTGGCAGATGTTGTTGTCTGAGTATGATATTGAGTATCGAGCTCAGAAGGCTATAAAAGGTAGTATCTTGGCTGACCACTTGGCACATCAACCAATTGAGGATTATCAGTCAGTTCAGTACGACTTCCCAGATGGGGAGATTCTGTATTTGAAAATGAAAGATTGCGATGATCCTACACTCGATGAAGGGCCAGAGCCTGGTTCCCGATGGGGTATGGTGTTTGATGGCGCTGTAAATCAATATGGAAATGGTATTGGGGCAGTAATCATTACTCCTCAGGGCACACATTTCCCTTTTACAGCAAGGCTAACTTTCAAATGCACGAATAATATGGCGGAGTATGAGGCCTGTATTATGGGTTTGGAAGAATGTATTGATCTTAGGATCAAGCATCTTGATGTTTATGGCGATTCAGCCCTTGTTGTTAATCAGATTAAGGGTGAATGAGAGACGAATCAGCCTGGCCTCATCCCATACAGAGATTATGCGAGGAGGATTTCAACGTTCTTTACTGAGGTTGACTTCCATCATATTCCTCAAGATGAGAATCGGATGGCAGATGCTCTTACTACGCTTGCTTCGATGATTGTGGTAAAATTCTGGAATGAAGTCCCCAATATCACTGTGATGCGCTTGGATAGACCAACTCATGTATTTGCAGTTGAAGAAGAAAAAGATGATAAGCCATGGTATTATGACATCAAATGTTTTCTTCAGAGTCAAATTTACCCGCCTGGGGCATCTGTTAAAGATAAGAAAACTTTGAGGAGATTATCCGGCAGTTTCTACCTCAATGGTGATGTGCTTTATAAGAGGAATTTTGACATGGTTTTGCTCAGATGCGTGGATAGACACGAAGCAGACATGTTGATGAATGAAGTCCATGAGGGTTCATTTAGTACTCATTCCAATGGACATGCCATGGCAAAGAAGATGTTGAGAGCAGGCTACTATTGGCTGACAATGGAGTCTGACTGCTGCAAATATGTGAAGAAATGCCATAAGTGTCAGATTTATACGGATAAGATTCATATTCCCCCAACACTTCTGAACGTTATTTCCTCCCCATGGCCTTTCTCTATATGGGGAATTAACATGATTGGCATGATAGAGCCAAAGGCGACGAACGATCACAGATTTATTCTCGTAGCTATTGATTACTTCACCAAGTGGGTTGAAGCGGCATCATATGCGAACGTGACCAGGAAGGTGGTTGTGAAGTTTATCAAGAATCAACTCATATGCCGTTATGGTGTGCCAAACAAGATCATTATTGATAATGGATCTAACTTGAACAACAAGATGATGAAAGAGCTTTGTAGCGAGTTCAAGATTGCACATCATAATTCTTCTCCTTATAGACCCAAGATGAATGGAGCTGTTGAACCTGCTAACAAGAACATCAAGAAGATTATCCAGAAGATGGTTGTTATATACAAAGATTGGCATGAGATGCTGCCATTTGCTTTGCATGGCTATCGTACATCTGTCCACACTTCAACAGGGGCAACCCCTTTCTCTCTTGTATACAACATGGAGGTTGTACTCCCAGTAGAGGTGGAGATTCCATCAATGAGAGTCTTGATGGAAGCCAAGTTGACTGAGGCTGAATGGGTTCAGAGTCGTTATGACCAACTGAATTTGATTGAAGAGAAGAGATTGACTGCCATGTGCCATGGTCAGTTATATCAACAAAGGATGAAGAAAGCCTTTGATAAGAAGGTCAAGCCTCGTGTGTTCCGAGAAGGTGGCCTCGTGCTCAAGAAAGTTTTGTCTTTCGCGCCCGATTCCAGGGGCAAGTGGACTCCAAACAATGAAGGTCCATATGTTGTTAAGAGAGCCTTTTTAGGCGGTGCTTTGATACTTACAACTATGGATGGGGAGGATTTCACTCGTCCTGTGAATTCAGATGCAGTCAAGAAATACTTCGCCTAAAATAAAAAACAGAATAGCTCGCTAAGTTGAAAACCCGAAAGGGCGACTTAGGCAAAAATGAGCGTCTCGGTGGATTGAAAACCCGAAAGGGCGATCCAAGCAAAAGTTAGAGACATGAAAAAATGAATATATATCCCTCTAGATTGAATACCTCACCCTGGGGCAATCTAGGCAAAAATTAGGGATTTGGCAATTAACTACATCCTGACAAGACTCTGTTCTACAGTCGTCGTCTGTCAAAGAATTTCGCTCAGTCATCGTCAACTGAAGCTTCAAATACATTAGATTCAGAGTTGGTGGAGAAATGGTCATTATGTTCAATGTAGCCCTTTTCCAATATATATCACCAATTTCAAATTTGTAAAGATCCATGGAGTCTTACCATTTGCAGACTACCATTCTATCAAATAAATTTGAGCCTTTATCCAATTCTTCGCACTCTTATTTGTTTCTGTTCAACAAATATTTGCATGTTTTAATTGATAAATATCATTGTTTTAAATAAATAAAGTTTTTATAAACTATTTTTAAACAAAGTGAACATTCACAATGACAAAAAAGATAATTGGGACATCTTCAATGCTCTCCCAAGGATAGTATGATCTCCAAAAGGGTAAGGCATTTGTTCATATCCCTAGCATACTTGTATCCTCTTCATTATATTTCAGGTTGTCTCCTTCGCGAGCGCAGAAGAAGGTTGAGCATCACCAAATTCCCCAGAGAGTCTGGAGCTTTGGTCCTATTTTGTTTAGAGGAATATATCTCTAGCACTCCCACCAAATCCCCAGAGAGTCTGGAGTTTGGTCTTAATCTTCTTGCTCCCCAGTAAGGCTGGATCTAGCATCTGTGTTATCAATTATATGGTTGTCATCCCTTGTGTGGATTGACCTAAAATCCCTTATAGATTGATAAATTGATATGCTATCTTTTCGAGGAAGTTGGTCTTCCCTCATTCAAATTAGAATTCTCCCACAGAGTGAGCAGGAAATCCCCAGCATGAGTGGAATTCTCAACAATTTGGTTTGTAGCTTATCCCCTGTGGATTCGCCTACATTGAGCTCCGGCAGGTTTGACTTTTGTTCATCCTCAGCGGGGTTGATCCCATTTAACTCCCCAGTACGGTCACTAGCAGGATATCTCCACCTGATCGCCTACAGGTTGTCCCTGGTTCAGTCATCAACAGTGTTTCCCCAATGGAGTTTGTCTGATCAGAGCTTGTTTGTTGATTCCTCCTGAGCAGGGCGGGTGATGAAAATGTTTATTTTCTATCCCCAGCAGAATGGTGTTTCTCTTCTCCTCGGCATAGATTTGTTCTCCAGCAGTTCGAGGAAATATGTTGGCTTTGGAACTTTTGTTTGGTGGTTAATCCCTGCAGAGTTTCATATCTTTCCTTGATAATTTCCCTAGTAGAGTTGCTTCTACGACGGATCTCATCCGTTCCGTTCTTAGCTTCCCAGTTAAGACTTTGCCTAATTTCAGTTTGGCGTTGGAACTTCTGAGGAAGATGTGTTGATTCCTTCCCCAACGGAGTGACTGGTTCTCCTTCTTCTCAGTAGATATTTTCCTCCGTGGTTAGAAGTGAATATTGTTGTATGTGCTTCTGTTTGGTGGTTGTTCCCCACAGAATTCTACATCACTTCCTGATAAGATCCCCGGTAGATTTCTTCTCTAGCCGATCTTATCCTTATCTCTGTGTTCTGTTGGAATATCCCCAGCTTTGGTGATCGTGATCCCTTGCTTATTCCCAACAGCATTCTCTAATCCCCGGTGATCCTGCTTGTTTCCCTAGCAGGGATCTTTGTCCCCGACAGTGACTCTGTTTGATCCTCAGCATTGGCCTTGTTCCCCTGCGGAGATCAGTGTTTCCTGGTATTTGTTGCCCCATCAGATTGGATGTTCTCCAGTGGGCCTGGCTTTCTCCTTTGAGATGTAGTACAAGATGTCTGTCCATTGATTCCTGGACCTGGTTGTGTTAGATATGTCTGTTTGTCAACATTCATCATACATAAACCTCGCATATACATGCATAATTATAACATTCAGATATTCATGTTGCATTCTTTGCCATATATCTTTGTTTATTATCTCCTGCTATTTAGTGATATATTTTTCCCCAAGCAGACGTTGGTGTTTGATCTCTCCATATAGAGTCAGCCCCATAGGCAGAAAGTGTATATCCTTTCTTCCATACTCCTCACTGGGTTATGCCCTCGTGGATGATTATTATTTCTCTTTCCTCCCAAAAGTTTGTATTGGGATGAAATTACTCCCCTGAGTTATATCCTCATTGGGTTGAGTCTTGTTTCATTGTGTCTATCTAGATCGTTCCTAGATTGACTCCTCTTGTTATTTTCCTTTGCACTTCCCCGTAGTTTAGATGAATGATTGCTCAGTAACCAGTAATTGTCCATCTTTTCCCCGGCGGAGTCTGTGGCCTTCTACCCAGTAACCGGTAGTTGTAAGTCCTATTTCTGTGGTTTTCTACCCAGTAACCGGTAGTTGTAAACCCCATTTTATCCCCTTGCAGAGTTAACCCTTGATTGTTATTCATCCTAACCGATGATGGTTAGTCTCTTCTGTGGTTTTCTACCCAGTAACCGGTAGATGTAATCCCCTCTTTGTCGGTTATCTTTATCCAATATTCGGTATTGATATTCCTTCCTTTTTTGAGTATACCACCCAGTAACCCGTGATATATCTCCCGGATCATTGCCTTTGTCAATGTATCCCCAGCGGGCCATCTTTCATTTACCCTTTTGTTTGGTAATAATCGTTTCTCCCCTTGATTGGTCATCATTTTATACCCAGTAGCCGATATCCCGATGTCCTTTCTTTTCGATCGATTTATCCTTTATTAACCCAGTAACCGGTTGTGGATAGTCTTCCATGCGAGTATGTTATCTACGTTCTGACGGTAATAGATAATATATCTCATGCGCTCTTCAGTCGAAGTCTTGTTCTTCCCTAGTCGAGTAAGATTCGTATTTCCTTATGGAATCGAATACCCATCCTGTAATTGAGTTTTCTTTTTCAGCCCTCCTTTTGGATGATGAGTGTCTTGGAAATATTCTCCAATTCACGCCTTGGTTGGTCACCTATTATATGCCCAGTAACTGGTATCCCTGGTGTTCCTTCCTTCTGCTCCCTATTATGACTTTTTGTCCCTTGTGGAGTCAGATTTTCCTGAGTTGAAATATACCTTTTTAGGTCTTCCTCAGATGTTTTGGATGATTGATATCTCTCACCCTTATACCGGTCTTAGATATTCTTTCTCCTCGAGCGTGTTGTTCTCTCGCCCTTATACCAGTGTTTGATCACATGTCTCTTTGAGCTTATTACCCAATAACCGGTAATACCTCATTTATCTCTTCCTCAGCTGAGTCCTTTGTGGACGTTCCGAGCCTGAGTCCCTTAGTGGGTTTTCCCCATCTGAGTCCATATTTTTATCCGAAGTATCCTCTGTGGATAGTTTTGCTGTATTGGCATATTCCCCAATACATGCATCTTTGCGTCATCTCGAGTCCTTCCATTGATTTATTTTCATGGAATCTATTCGTGTCTCTCAGTAATTTTAAGTCGTGACCTGCTCACGCATTTTATCCCCTTTACTCCCCAGTAAAGTCCCGGAGTCTCTGTCCCATTTAAGAGTGTATTACTCATATGGATTTTCAGTTTCTCCTAATTTCTTTTTCCTTTGTGGACACATATCCCCACAGAGTATTACCTTTTGCTAACATACATTTGCATCATGAGGTCTCTTAGGGACCAAAATTCGTCTTTTTGTTATTATTTAAGCCCATTCTACCTCGTCGAGACGAAGATTTTAACCTTCATATCTCCGGCTAGAATGACCTTAAATAGGGGCATCTGTAAGACCCTAATTTTGACCCTAAGATCCCTCATGGCATCATATCATTGCACATTGCATTAGCCTCAAGGATCATAGCATCTTGGCTCCTTAGCACTAGGGTTGGGACTCTTGTTGAGATTGGTTTGGGACCACCAAGCATGCTTGAATTGTATATTATTTCTTTTCTTACTAACCAAAAGCATAAAAATATGTCACTAACATCTTTTGTTTTGTAGCTTGAGCAATCATAAGATCCAAGGCTCCTAGGAGGCCCCTATGCTCATTGATATGGCCAGGTGAAGGTGAAAGCAAACATGAAAATGGTTCCCAAAGCTCTCAATCATCATATATGCCTCCCAAGTATCTCAATTTTTCAATTTGATCAAGATAAACCAAAGGGCTTGAGGCTTATTTCCCAAGGAAACCCTAATTCATATATGCATCAATTGTGCCTTGCTCATGAAGCAACCTCAACCCATGATCAAATACAATCAAGGGAAGTTCTTTAATTCATTATTTCATGCATATTTGAGCTTATTTGAGTGACCTCAATCATCAATTCATCAAGGTTTGAAGTTTGGACTTGAGAAGTTGATCAGTCAATTCATCTAACTATTTTGAAATCCACTGAGACCTAACTTTTGATGTGTTTGTCAAATGAAGATGACCCCAAGATAAAAAATGTTCTTAAGAACCATATGAACAACTTTCATGTTCATCAAAAATTTATTTGAAGCTTAGAAGGTCATCATCCATTTCAAAACATTATAGGTCATTTTAACTGAAACCCTAATTTTGGGTCAACTTCCCAAGGACCTAAATCACTCATTTTTCATGATTTTGAGGTTGTATCAAATGCATTGGAAAGTTTAAGATGTCTACTTCATTTGTTATGTTGAAAACATTTTCATAATTCTAAAATAAATACATGTGATAATGCAAAACATTATAGGTCACTTTGGACCAAAGGCATTGAAATGTGAAAAAGTCCAACTTCAAGTGCCCATACCTTTCTCATCAAAAATCCAAATGATTCAAAATTTAAGTCCAAATGTATTTTCTTGAAAATATCTACAACTTTTATGTTGAACGTTTTGTCATTTGAGACTTGCATCATTGAAACAGAAGGGCTTGAAGTTGGTCCATTTTGACAAATTTCTCATGCACATGTTTTGCACCTTGAACTTTATGACCAATTTTCATTAATTTCCCAACTCCAAATGGATTTTTGTTCAACATAACAATTTATCCTCATGTCAAGATCTTTCCAACCATTACCCACAAGGCCATGTTTCATTTTGGTAAGAGGTAGTTTCGAAGAGGAGAAGGTTTAGGTGCAATTTTAGAAACCTTTAGAAAACTTCATGCACACTCTAATTCCCTTACATCTGCACGTCCAAAATCATTTTAATGATGTTAAGCTTGCATTTCCAATTGGATTTGGGCCCTCCAAGCACCTGTACAGGGCCATGCATGGAGGCCCTCATCACTCATGCACAAGAATTTCCCATGCCTTGCAGCTTGCTTTGCTATAAATACAGGTGCATACCTTCATCATTTTCCAACCTTAAGGCGCCTTAGATGCTGCAGAAGTGAATCCCCACACCCTACCAAAGGAATTTTTGCATTTCACTTTCATTTTTCAGATCCAATTTTCAACCTCCTTGGTTGTTCTTTGGACTCTAATTCCTTAGCCTCACTTCCTTTCCACCTCAAGAGCAAACTGCAATAGAGAATTGTGAAGGATCATGCTCCATAAGATCTGCATTTCTAAGGTTGATGCTCAAACTTTTTTCAATCGAAACTCACTGATTATAGCTTTTTTCTTGTGGTTATTGGCTTGTCTGAAGTCCTCTCATAAGAGGCAATTGAATAGTGTCTTTAATTTTGCAAATCCATCAAGTTCAGTTTGAACTCCATTATTTTCCATCTCTGATTTCTCTTCCTATGAGGATCTAGAGTGAAAACCAATGGCACATGGGTGATGTACATCACCCCAGATTTCCAATGATATGAGGATCGCTTCATTTGGTTAAGTTTTGTTGACCTGCAACTCTGGCCGGAATCTCCATGTTCGCCGGAGAAGACGGTGGTGTACACCACTGTCCCCTTGCCAGATTGAATCCAGGCCATTGATCTCAATTTCCAGTTTAAATCCCAGCACTCAGATCTTATGACTTTTTTTTAATTGTTTGTGTTGCTCAGTTGACTTTGACTCATGGTGCGCGCGCGTCTCTACATCCTTGGATGTGCCACCTCATTTAATGAGGTTGATCCAACGCGCCAGATCTTTTTCCATTTTCTATTTTCTGATTTAATTTCTTTTTATCTTCTTTTATTTCCTTTTATTTCAAAAATTCATATCTCTTCCATTTTAATTCCAAAAAATATGGGACCAATTGCATTATTTCCCTTTTTAATTCTAGTTTCTGAAAATGATTTTTAATATTTTTTATTGTGTCATTTGATATTTTTTGTGAATTTTCTCTTTTCTGGTTATTTTTAATTCATTTTAAATAGTTTCCAATATTAAAAAAATACAAAAATATTTTTCTAACCTATTTGAATGATGATGAATCTATGAAAAATATTCTTATCAATTTATTAATTGATTTGAGATTTATTTGAGATTTTAGTTCAATTAGGTTATTTTTATTTATATTTAATTGTTTAAAAATAGTTTCTGGTTTCTAAAAATGCTGAAATTTTTTGTCAAACTTTGTTTGACCTTGTTGAACTTAGGATGATCTATTTGGACTTTTCAAAGTTGAGTTGAAATGGATTTGAAGTTTGACCTTTAATTGTTTATTTTAATTCAAGTATTATTTTAATTTCCAAAAATACCAAAAATTATTTTATTTGTTTCTTGACTTCTAAGTTTCATTTTGCTTCTGTTTACTATTGTTTGACCTTGATTTCATTCATCTTTAGTCAATGTACTTTGCTTATCTCATTTGAAGTTCAATTCATGTACATTCTTATTCATCTTCTTCTTCATCTTTTTTCTTTTTGATCAATGAGTTAAAGATTGGTGGTTAGCCTTGACATATGGAAGGATTAACCTTCCTTGATTCAAATCTAATTCACCTTGATCATAGATCAAGTGAATGGCTTTGCATTAAGGATAGGTTGCTTCTTGGTCAAGCAAAAAACCTAAATCAATACAAGATCATTCTTCTTTTCTTTTGGCATGGCAAGTTGTAGGAGCTTGGCTTACTAGTCAAGGTCTCTAACTTGTGTTTGTTGCCTATATTTCTATTTACCGGCCTCAGATAGGTGTGACTACTACATTAGTCCACTTATGATTGCTTAACATAGTGCTAAATTGCCTTATGGCACACTAACACTAACTATTGACCATTAACTTTTAATTCAAGTCATTTAATTCTTGCAATTTACTTTATGCAATTTAATATTCTTGTTCATTAATTCATTTGCTTTTGCCCTTTGCTCACTTGAGCTCATGTTTATGTTAATGCAATTTGTTTTTTTGCTCACTTGAGCACATAATTGTGTATATACTATTGTGCTTGTTTTGTTTTGATGGTGTGAACCAAATGCATATGGACAAAAGGACTTAGACTTTAGGATATTCCCTATGCTAATGGAGTCAAAGAGCAACTAGGCCTCATGCCTTTAGAATGCTAAAACAAAGAAGAAATAATGTCAAAGAGCAACTAGGCCTCATGCCTTTAGAATGCTTAATCTTGAAGATGAACTTGAAAGGATCCTAATCTCTAAACTCTCTCTTGTCCATTCTTTACTTGTTTTGTGGAACTTTTTGATTTGTGTGTTCTTGTGCTAGAGATTCCAACTTGAGCCAAATAGAAGAACCATTGTCATGAGCATCTAAAGTAAGAGATACAAAAGTCATTGGAAGATTCCTAGGAGCTTGCTTGCTTGATTGATTGCTTGAGTTATTTGCTTATTGCTTGCTATTCCAAAGGAAAAGGAACAACTTGGATCATCACTATGATATCAAGAAGGGAACTCCATTTGTGGTTTATTTTCTCCTCCTTCATCCTTGCATGTTTAGGACTTATCCATTCTTCTTCTTCCTTCCACTCTAACCCAAGCCAAAACTTTTGTGCAAACATTAACATTTGTTTTCAAGATTAGAAACCTAAGCACTATGCTTTTGATTTTCCAAACTTTTTTTCATAACACTTATTTTGAATTGAATCCTTAAGTCAACTTTGACCATACTTTGAAAATACTTTTCATTGGTAAATACAACTCACACAATTGTTTTTTTTTTGTGGTTTCAATGGCCACTTCTTGCCAAAGCTTTTCATAAACATTAGCTATTAGGTTTGAGTTATCCTTGAGGTTGATATAATACTCACCTATATCCTTAGTGATGGACCATAAGACTTCCTTACTTATTATAGGGTTAACCCCTCACTAGCATGTTGAAGCTCTCCTCACATGGTGGATTTGTGGTTTGTAGGTTGAGTTTTCTCCCTTTGATAACAAAAGACCTTAAGGCTTTTGAACCAATCAATTCACCAACTTCCTTTTGAGATTTTTACCCCGAACTATGAGGTTTTGATCCTACCTTTTTAAGATGGTACGTAGGCAATGGGTTTATCCATTCAAACACAAAAATTGTAAATAATTTGTACATTCTTCTCTCATCCCCCCAATCATGTTTGCACAAATAATTTTTTCACAAATACCAACCTACCTTACAAAAATTGTGAAAAGGGCTCCCTAGGAGTACCTAGGATGTTTTGGGTGCTTAAAACCTTCCCATTGCATAACCAACCCCCTTACCCAGATCTCTGACATTTTAATTAGTTTTTTATTTGATAAAACTTCTCGGTTTTTGTTCACTTTCTAACCTTTCCTTTGGATAAATAGAAGTGCGGTGGCGACTCGAATTGTATGATTTACTTTTGATTTAGTCAATAAATCTAAAGGTAACGAATACCCCGCTACACAAACCACCAGATGGAACACTATAAATAGGTATGATCTCTCACTACTTATTGCATCTCAAAATTCATCTCTTCTAGTCTTCTTTTTGTGTGAGGTATTTTTTCGTAAGCATCACCATTGCCTCCTCAAGTCAAAAATCTAGAGAATCACTAAGAAGAAACATTTTCATTGTTGGATTGATAAATCTAAAGCAAGAAGAGAAAATGGAAATTCCAACCAAGAATGTAATTTAACCTTGGTACATGGAACCAAGTCTCTTGAGAAGTCACAAACCTTATCGTTAAATCTATCAAGACTCACTCTAAGACTTCTTAACCGAAATAACATATAAATCCTTCCCAAACCTAGTAAGAAAGTCCTACCTAAATTTAAGTCTTGTAGGAACCTCCATAAGAACATGTGTTAGGGGAGTGAAAATAGACCTTCACAAATATAACTTTGGAAGAATCTTCAAGATACCCTATGTAGGAATGTCTTACACCATTGATAAACCCTTAGGCTTTAGGAACTTCAAACACCTCATATTCATAAACAACCTCGTCATAAATCCCATGGAGAAAAAGAGAGTCCCTTTCAGATCAACCCACCTAAAACCAAAGGTTCATATCCTTCATTACCTTCTAATTAGAATTCTATTTCCAAGAAAAATAAACCATACCTTCGTTCTTAGGGAAGATATCATACCACTTTGGCTCTTAACCTAAGAAATTCCAACAAATTTGGTAAAATGAATCTTTAATCACATGATTAGATGCAAGGAGATCCTATCAGTAAGACTCACTTATGGACCAATTATCACAAAGCTCCTAGTTACCCTCAACATTGATACGATTGATGAAATTGAAGACTTTGCCAACCATATGATCACCGCTCTTAGATAGATTAAAGTTCTCGTCAAGCATGGAAAAATTCAAAAGGACTCGACATTCAAGGAAGAAGAATAAGAAGGGTTGGAAGAAGGAGAAGACACAAAGATTGACAAAGTGTTGAAAATTTGTCAAATTTTAGCCGAGGATATGAAGAAAATCATGGTAAGGGATGATGATGCTTATGGCATTGAATAATCTCATGTTATGTGCTTATGTGAATCTTCTACTTTTTTGTTTTTCTCACTTTCAATAATGCAAAATTTCCCTTTTGTACTTTCAATTCCTATAATTTTAATTTAATAATATGAGTGATGTTTTTTCTTTTACAAAATCCCATGTTTGCATATTTAAATTGCTACAATGCATCTTTACACACATTTTTTATTTAGATAAAGCGGGAGAAGTATACCTTAGCAGGAGTATAGTATACTCTCTGCTTAATGGGGGGAGTTTTATTACTCCAAATACTTTTATTTTTTTCTTACACCACCTCCCCGAGAGATCCGTTGTCATCATCAAAAAGAGGAAGAATGTGGAACCTTGCTTTGCAGGTTAACTTCTAAGTGATATGCCTTTAATCAGGACAATAACTTTTGATGATGAAAAATAATGTCTAATGATGACAACTAGTCCTTGATGAGAATAACTAAAGTAAAGCATATGTGGTTAAATATGCAAAGCAAATTAAAAGGGTTTAATGGGCTTGAATATTTGATAATGGAATCTAACTCAAGCCTCATCTCAAGTGAAGTCTAGCAAGTGTCTATAAGAAGAAAACATCTAATAAGACTTGAAGTATGTGAAAGCTTGCCTCAACAAATCTGAGCAAACATATTGTAAAATATAAGGCCAATCTCGTAAAAGTACATGGCTAAATCACACACACACATAAACTTATTTTCAAACTTATTTTTCTCAAGTAAACATTTTCAAAAATGCCTTGAAGTCATTCCAGACGAGTTAAAAGCTGTTAGAAAAGCTATGAGGGGATTTTTGTCTCTTCCAATTGATTGACACCTATCCCAATTAATTGAGAAAGCTAAAAAATGCGCCTTAAGTTGGAAGTTAGCCATAAACTTGATTTTCCGTGTATAAGGGGGTTCAAGAGTTCAACATACTAAAAACACTTAATTTTATTGGATACTCTCAAGATCAAATCTTGGGGACAAGACTAAGTCGTTTTTTTTACTGAACATGTATACTTTATGGTGTTCTTCTCTCTTTCCTTAAACTCCTTAATTTCCGCACTTTATATTTTATAACTTTATTTTTTATGCTACTTAATTATAAACCTTTTCTAAAAATATTTTCAAACTCAAGTTTTTATTTAAAAAAAATTTCAAATCAAAGTTTTTATTTAAATTTTGCTTTCCATGAGTGAAACCTTTCACCATCAAATGGCGGAGGTGTATTTATGAAAATATCTTTGTTAAAAATAGAAGAAGTGTTTTTCGTCATTAGTTTTTATCCTGAGATGATTATTAGTCTTATAGTAGGAGTTAGGCTCTGATATCACTTGTTGGACAATTGATTCCAAACACATGAGAAGGGGGAGGTATTGTGTAGGTTAAAAAAAATTATCCAATTATAAAAATATTAATTTATAAAAGCGTTTAAAACAATTTTATGAATTACACAAAGAATAATGAGCAAAATGTTTAAAAGAAAGAAAATCAAAGAGATATGAAGATAAGGAAATGTAAAGAAACAAATAACAAAATGAAAAATAAAGAGATAAAGGAAGATACAAATGCATATGCGATTTATACAAGTTTAGCTTAACCACTTGGCATACTCATGTCCCCAAAAATTTCGACTATATGAGATGTGACATTTTCACATGTTATGCCCACAAACCTTATTACAACCTTAGATAGGATTTTACATTGCCTAATTCCCAATCCAAAAGAGATATTTTATACCAAGATAATCTCAAAATCGAACAGATTTTTTTCACTAGACCGAGCTCGGGAACCAAACAAATTATTTTTACGGCTAAACACAATAACCAAACGAGAGCTTCTGATAAACTTAACTCACGAACCAAACAAATATTTTTCTTGGCTAATCTCATGAACCAGACATAGCTTTTAACTGGTTTAACTCTTTCAAAGATATTACACAAGAGAGAAACACTCTTGAGTAGCTTACAAAATTCCCACAACACCATAACAACAAAATCCTCAGTGATTTTTTTTCACTCTCAAAGTACTATGACAATTTTGTGAAAAATAAAAAGATGATATTGAGAGATTAGAAATTAAGAAAGTATTATAGAAATGTGTTTTCTGATGTGTTTTGAAATAAGGAGAAGTCCTTTATTTATAGGAGGAAAATTTGGCTTAAAAATGAAAAGGATTCATGGGTCTTTAAATTACCTAATTGATTAAGTCATATGATTAATAGATGCAGGACCGTGATGCTTTAAAAATCATCAACCATTGTCGGAATATTACTGGTCTGCCACAACCTAATTAGCAGTGGTTTAAGGATGCAACGCAACTATCCGAGCTGAGAGACTTGTGTAGGATCAGTTATATTACGGTTAACCATGGTATGTTATCTGTGTTTATAGAGAGATGGGACTCAGAGACTTCATATTTTCATCTTCCACATGAGGAGATGTCTACCAGACTAGACTATGTCTCGTGCCTGTTGCATCTTCCGATAATATTTCTTCATCTTTTAGTGTTTGTGTCTTATTTTCATAACAATTTTGCAATGTTATTACTAATGATTCATATGTACCATTTTCAGGCTTGGATCCTCCAACACTTCCCATGCATATTCGGCTGGTCATGTGTTCGGACCTACACCAGGATATGCCATGTGCTTCTGCATTCATGCTGCTCATAAGAAATCAGGAAAAGAGTCATACATGGTGTATATTGACCATATGGTAGCAGAGGATATACATTTCCATATGTACGTAGATCATTGTGAGATGCATCCCTTTGACGACATAACCTTATACTTTGAATGGTTGGCTTGCGGTTCACGTCTGATGTATCCTCATCTTTCTGAACGCGTTATGCGACAGTTCGGCTACATGTTGTTTATTCCCATAGAGCCTTCTGAGTCTGATCATCCCGCTATGACATGTAGATATATGGATACCATGTTTGATGATTATCTTAATCATCTAGTACCAGATGAGACACGAAGTATCATAGCTCTTAGTGACTGAAGTGTTGTACACAACTACATCCAGTGGCATTTTAGGGTGTCACATCCTTATATGACTCCAGATGCTCTAGGAGATCCACCCAAGCCAGCTAATCGGGACATACTCGAGGAGGAGGCTAGGGCAGATAATGTTGTTGACGTGTTGCCTAAATGTCATTGTATCATGGAGATTGGGCAGGCAGGTATAGACAAATGACTCTTTATGGATGTCTCTAAGGTGAGGGATGTTCTAGATGTCATGATGGGGGAGACACTACAATACATGAGGCATCATAAACAAGGGGTCCCGATTCCATCATGCACAGTAGTATATAGTATTTGTATTTTGAACATTATTTAAATTCTATTTTATTTTGACTTCATTGTGTACTCCAGATTTATTTATATATGTCATTTTCATATTATTCTGAAAGTGTATGATTTAATTTAAATTATCTCTAAAACAAAGTAAAAAATTATTGTCTCTAAAATAAAGTAAAAAATTGTTGTTTGGTGTGGTTTCAAAGATGCATGTTCAGATTCTGTCTGGTGTAAATGTCTGGTATGAATATAAAGATGCATCTCCAGATCATTGAGGTGTACATGGAATGGTTCCAAAGATGCATCTCCAGAATAAATATTGGAAAAGTGTGGGGTAAGACTCAAGTGGGTGTGATTTAGTGAAATTCATAATGCATTCGGAGATGCATTTTCGGAACAAAGAGGGCAATTTCAGATTTTTTTTCTTCCATAGGGTGTCTTTCTACCACTTAGAGTGGCATTAACATTTCCCTAATTGATTATAATCTTCAAAAATACGATAACTCTAATTTCATTAAGAAAACCGTACAATGACTATGTATCTTAATCAATTAGGAGTATTCTTAATCAATTAATAAATCTTTAACTTTGTTCTATTGGGTTGAATAAGGCTCGCAATCCTTTAGTTAGTGTGCAAAAACTTTCTAAATGATTAGAAACATTTTTATTCAATTTAACAAACACTTTCATAATTCCTTTTTAAGATGTTTTTTCAAAATAGAGGTGTTTAAATATTGTTTTAAATGTGCATGTGCTACCTTAGTAATTTAGGAATTATAAACTTAGATCAAGTAAGAAAAAAACATTAAAATACCAACAAAGTAACTGTAAAATACTATTTAAAAAAAATATATAGTTATGACAATTTTGTAAGTAAATTTTAAAGTTGTGTATTATATATTATCAAATAGACATATAACATGAATATTCATGAATACACCTTTTTGAGTGGGACTAAAATGAATATTATGTTGGGTAGAAGAGAAGCAAAGTAGTCCTCATTCTACACATCTCTACAGCATTAAATCACAGTGGACAATAGTTACAATTATTTAGAACTCATAACTTTTCACTACTTGTTTACATATACACAAACATACTATATGCCAACTCATATATAATAACCAGTTTCATTACAAAAGACATGTCACAGTATACTCAAACATTTCGATATTTAACGTAAGCAAGCATACGATAATTCTTCATTTTATGTGTGGTATATATATAATGAACTATTTAAATTACTAATTATACTCCTATTTTATTTTAAAGAGATATATCTTCATTTGATAAATTAATTAATAACTTGCCTAACAAATATATTTTGGTTGACTGACTAGTCAAGATAGAGATATTTTAAAAAAATCCCAATCGCTTTTCCAAAAAGTTTCTTAGTTTACATGTTTGACTCAATTAATTAACAATTGAATACCATATTGAATAATCGTAATGACAGTATAAAAAACGATTTTATATAAACTTTATTATCTTACCCCTCTCAATATTTTTGTCTTTTTTGTGGAATATTATCCTCTCTAACAAATTATTAAACTATTAGTTAAAAAAAAAGACAAATTTTATATTTATTAAGAAATATAATTAAATAAATTTAATTTTCTTGATTCATGTTAACCATAATAAAATGACTAATATATTTTTAATTAAATTATATTTTACTAATAATATTAAATAATTAATGCAAGAATATTTTTTGAATAAAAATACTAAATACATATAGATTTATTGATATTATAAAAAATTTATAAATAAGATCAGACTTTCTCCAATTCCTTTTTAAATATTTTTTTTATTTTCTTTTTACATTTATAAAGAAAACTAATAAATTTTATTTTTTAAAATAATAATTATCATTTTACCTATAATATTTTAATTATTTAAACTTTTTTTAAATAACTAAATGTCATTTTGATAAACATAAACTTAATATTATTTTAAATTTTAAAAATAACAATTAAAGAAAATAAAAATTCTTCAAAAAAAATAACACTTCAAAAAAAGTGAAGATAATTATGAAATGATTAGTACTAAACTCTCTTTGTTTGTTAAATATTTTTATAATTACAAATTAGGGAGTGCTATTTTGTGTTTTGTGAGGAACTCTTGGTCCTCCTTAGGAGCCACCATATCTCACCAAATCCATCTCCCAACCAAATCCCCCAAAACTAAAAACACAAATCCCAATTTCAAAGGTAGTACAAGGAAAGTGTAACAAACAACCAGAGAGACAGAAAATCAAAACTAATAAAAACTCACACACCCCAAAAAAACACACACACTCTGACTCTATCCTCTGTTCTGTGTTCTGTTTCACACACAACTATGGATTTTTGGACTTCTTCTATCCCCCTTGATGATGAATTCCAAAAGCTTGTAATTCGAATGAATCCTCCAAAGTTAATACAATAACATCTTCATTTTCATGTTTTTCTTTTTACTATTCTTCTTGTTTGGAACATAATTCAGTTTCATGTTTGTGATTTTTTGCAGAGTCACTGTGGATAATTCTTCAAGCAGAACAACCACTTTGATAAAGGTTTGAAATTTAAACGCTCTAAGGTCTTAATCTTTGGTTAATTTCAAAAGGGTCATTTTTGTTTAACGAAATTTTTGATGTGAATTTTGTGGTAGGTTGATAGTGCTAATAAGCGTGGTAGTTTGTTGGAAGTTGTTCAAGTTCTTACTGATATGAATCTCATTGTTAGAAGAGCTTATATTTCATCTGATGGAGAATGGTTTATGGATGGTACAATAATTTTTTATTTCGAATCAATTCATTAATTAATTAATTAATCACCATTGATTTTTCATTAAAAATTGTGTTTTGTTTTTCTGTTTATGATTTTCAGTTTTTCATGTTACTGATCAAAATGGGAAAAAGTGTCTTCAAGAAGACGTTGCTGACAAAATTCAACAGGTATTAGATCTGTTTCTGATATTAGTTTTTGGTTTGAAATTTGTTATCATTGTAATTTGGGAGTGGGAGTTTTTTCTGTTTATGGAATCATCTGAATGATTACATTTGTACTGACAATACTTTTTGCTTTGTTTGGTCCAGTCACTCGGTCCAAGAGTCCGCAGTTTCCGATCCGTGAGGAGGTCGGTCGGAGTTCAAGCTGCGGCGGAACATACGACGATCGAGTTAACAGGACGAGATAGGCCGGGATTGCTTTCAGAAGTTTTCGCTATTCTCACCGACCTCAAATGCAACGTGGTAGCGGCAGAAGTCTGGACTCACAATTCAAGAATGGCGTCGGTAGTTTACATCACCGACGACACAACGGGATTGCCGATAGACAATCACGACCGTCTCGCCAAAATTAAGCATCTCCTGCTTTATGTTCTGAGAGGAGACATTGACAAGAAGAACGCAAACACAGCCGTTTCGTTTTGTTCGACGCATAAGGAAAGGAGGCTGCATCAGCTGATGTATGCTGATCGTGATTACGACATCTATGACAATGATTACTCTTGCTCAACGAGTGACAGAAATAAGCTCAACGTAACTGTTGATGATTGCATTGACAAGGGATATACGGTCGTGAACTTGAGGTGTCCAGATCGACCAAAGTTACTATTCGATACGGTTTGCACACTCACTGACATGCAGTATGTTGTGTACCATGGAACTGTCATTGCCGAAGGACCAGAAGCTTATCAGGTTTTTCATTCGATACTTGTATGTTCGTTCGAGTTAGACTTGATACGGCTCGGTTTGACCTGACTTGTTTTCGCAGGAATACTACATAAGGCATGTGGATGGATATCCTATCAGTTCTGAAGCAGAAAGGCAAAGAGTGATTCACTGCTTGGAAGCCGCTGTTCGGAGACGAACTTCTGAGGTACTTTCTCCGTGCCGTTCCAAATTAATGCGACTAATTTGGAACGAAGTTTTTTCTTGACATTGTTAGCTTGTATTTGTATTTGATATAGGGGATAAAACTAGAACTCTGCGGTGAGGACAGAGTTGGCCTTTTGTCCGATGTAACTCGCATCTTTAGAGAAAACGGCCTATCAGTCTGCCGCGCGGAGGTCACAACAAGGGGTTCACAAGCCGTGAATGTTTTCTACGTGACCGACGTCTCTGGAAATCCGGTTAAGAGTGAAACAATTGAGGCGGTACGGAAAGAGATTGGATTGACCATACTGCGTGTAAAGGACGACGACATGGGTTCAAAATCTCCGTCCCAAGAGCGTGGGAAGTTTTCTTTACGCGATATGGTTCGATCGAGGTCGGAGAAGTTTCTTTACAATTTAGGTCTGATGAAGTCTTGTTCTTGAAGTATCAATAATGTTTTATGTTTGTAAATAGTAGCTTTTAGTTTCAACTAGAATTAGAGAGACTGATTTGAAACCTCATTGTAGTGTTTTATGGTTTGGTCTTTCTAGATTTGGTTTCAATTTCGGTTGAATTCAGATTTAGATCGTAGAGCTTTATTTTCTAGGCATGTTTCAATGGAAATTTGTATATTAAATTTTCATGTCTCATATCTTTCTAGTCTCTATGCATTTTCAACACACCATAATAAAATAAAAATAATATACTCGCGCGAGTAAGTATGTTGAGTTGTAATACAGAGATTCTGGATTCGAATTCGAACGCACTTCTGAACACCTAAATCGTTTTGAATGATTAGTCTTTTCTCCTGAAGAATTTACTCTAAAAAAATTTAACTGCGGCCACAATTGCGGTCGGGGACCACAATTTTACGAGACACATAATGTTAAAAACACAGCATGTTAATTCTGCAAACTTCACTACAAGAAATGACCTATGTCAATCTATATATAGACATTTCATTAGGAAACAGCTGGAAAGACCAAGGGTGTCATGTGGTACCATGATGTACCACTATCACGTGTCCTTTGCCTTATGTAAGAACTCATGTAGAATCTTCAACACACTTGTTGTTTGATTGTGATGTTTCTTAAAGCTACCACACGTTGGTTCAGAAGAAAGACTGCACTTTTTTTAGGGCAAACGTGTGTGGAAAAGTGTGCAACTTGAACTAGTACAAATTATAATCACTCACTAGAAAGAGTTCATGGATAATCCAAACTGGCTGAAATTGGTTCAGGGTTGAAAATTGGTTTTGCTATACAAGTTGAGTAGATTATGTGTGATAAAATGACTTTTTTATTTAAGTTATTTATCAAATAGATATTTTGGGATTTTTCAATGAATCGTTTCATCTTCATTCATTCGATGAATGAAGTTATTAATCGCAGTGAGTACGTTATTGCAATGGTAGATAATTTGTATTAAATGCTTTTAATTTCTTAATTAAAAACTCATTAATATAAAAAATGCTAGATTCACGCAATTACGTAGTTATTAGCCGTCGGATTTTGACCAATTCTATAAAATCAGACTTATTTTTATTAATAGTTTTAAAATTAAAATTAATACTTTTAAATCAGAACTGTTTAATATGAACAACTATCACCTTTAAATGCATATCTGCCAGGTAACATTGACTTAATGGCAGAAAAAGTAACTCATATTTGTTATAAAATTCTATATAAAATATCATGAGTAATAAATTACTATAGTGGTATGTTTCATCTTTTAATCATTAACTTAAGAGATTAATTACTATACATTGTCAGTGTAAAAAATTTTACACCGTCGGTTCATTACTATCACCTGTTTGTATTATTTTATAGATTTTTAAAATAAAAGTCAAATTTCTTTTAGTATTCAACGTCTATAATTAACTGATGGTGTAAAATCCTTTTTAGTGTATTTCAATTAATCTCTTAATTTAATGATCGAAATTTATCTTTAAAATGAATCAGGGTTATATTGCAAGTTTGATCATACGCGCTTATATTTAATATTTTTATACTATTATCAATTGAATTGACTTAACGAGACAATTACTAATATTAAATTTTGATCCATAAAGACTTAGTTTCTAATATAGTAATATTTGACATAATATTAATATACAATTATATGTTAATAAAAACTAAATTAACTCTAGAGAAAATAAAATAAAAAAATTTTAAACCGAAATAAATAAAATCGACTTTATTGATGATACTTTTTATTGGGTTGAGGCCCAATATTCATAAAAATAAGGATATTTTTTTGGGAAATGTTCTTTTCATTTTTTGTGCTGTCTCTTGTGCTTTTGAAAATTTGAAAATGTTCTCATGTGTGTCATATTCCAAAATTTGTGTACCTCGTCATTCAATTCGTCTGACTTATAATTTTGATCATGCATTTGTAAGAACAAAATTCAGTATAGACATATATCAAATACAATTCATCTCTAAGATTTTGATAATAACAAAGGATGAAACAAAATTGTATCCTAACAAAATTTATCTAAGTGTGCATGACTCTAATAAAAAAGAAGTCAGATAGACATATATCAGATACAGACACAAGTTCATAATGACCACTTAGAAGGTACTCAAGCAGAAGTTTTGACTCTGAACAAAGGAAACGTACAAAGCTCAACGAAGAAAGAGATATCAGACACTCTAAAGCGGAAGAGCGTACTCTAGGATCTGAAGCTTTTACACTCTGATGTAATCAATCAGGAAGGCGTCGAGAACCTCTGAAGTCAGTCGGCTGTAAGCAACTATCTAAATATGTACACTCTGATTCGAAACGATCACCAAAGAATTAACTATGAAGTCTTCCACTTATGGAAAGAATCTAATTTTGGAAGAAAGTTAAAGCGCCCCAAACTACTATGGAAAGAACACAAAGATTAATGACATTAATCATCCATCATTGCCAAGATCCTTTCATCCAACGGACTCTTAATCAAACCCCTATATATAGGATGGATCATCTTCACACAAAAAATGCAACGAAACACACGAGAATACTGAAACTAATCTCATATCTCTTACTCATTCTCCTTTCACACGAGTTGCTTCTCTAAAGTGTGAACATTCCTCTTGTTCTTATATTGTGTAATTTCTGCTCACCTAGAAGCACTAAGCACTACTGTAATTTTTCCTTAATTGCTGAATATTCCTCAAGTGACTTGTTAAGTCTGTATACTTGAGAGGGCTAAGAGATTTTCATCCTCTTAGACGTTCATTTATTGTAATCTTTCAAGAATAATGGATTAAGTCCTTATTGAAGGTGAAATCACCTTGGGCGGGTGGACTGGAGTAACTTTGAATTTCAAGTGAACCAGGATAAAAATTCTGTGTTGATAGCTTTTGTTTTCACGTGTGTCTTATTTTCAAAAGTTTTTATTATCAGTTAAAACAATTCAAACCCCATTTTCTTGTTTTTCTCAACCTTCAATTGGTATCAGAGCTTCGACTCTGTTATTGATTTTCTAATCAAACACTTAACAGTGTAGAGAGATCCAGCGTGAGAAAAACAATATGACCAACACCAATGAAAGAGACAGTTACAATGTCAAACCTCCAATCTTTGATGGAGAAAAATTTGATTACTGGAAATACATAATCGAAAGTTTCTTTCTGGGTTATGACGCCGATCTATGGGACATAGTTACTCTTGGCTATATACCTCCTGTATCTGATGTTGGTATTGCTATTGCCAGAAACAAGATGAAAGATGACTAAAAGCGTGACTTCAAAATTCATCACAAAGCCAAAACAATATTACTGAATGTCATTTCCTACAATGAATATGAAAAGATCACCAACAGGGAAACTGCTAAAAAAATACTTGACTTCCTAAGGATGACTCACGAAGGCAATTTACAAGTCAAAGAGACAAAGGATCTGGCTCTAATTCAGAAGTATGAAGCCTTCAAGATGGAGGACGATGAAGATATAGAGGTAATGTTTTCTAGATTTCAAACTTTAATTGCAGGACTCAAGGTTCTTGACAAAGGCTATACAACTGAAGATCATGTCAAAAAGATTGTGAAATTCTAGTTATCAGACTTTAGATGTCACACGGGTTGTTATGACATCCAATTCTGCACAGATAAGAATTATGCAGAACTTAAAAGTAAGTGCAGTAAATAACACAAGTAATTGTTTACCCAGTTCAGTCCAACATGACCTACATCTGGGGGCTACCAAGCCAGGGAGGAAATCCACTATCAGTAGTATTAATTCAAAGCTAAACTCACCCGTTTACAACTCTTCACTTAATCCCTACCCAATGCAATTTCAATCTTACTCTAAGATCAGAGTTCCTACTCACTCCCCCTCAATCACCTCAGTGATTACTACCTTTAATCAATATTAAAGACAATTTTGAAGTCACACTTCAAACAACTCTTGATTGTGCTTAACAACTTTAATCAAGATACACAGCACTCACGCTTAAAAGCTTTGAGCGACACAACACTTACAACTCAATGAACACCCTATGCCAAAGCAATCATCTACGTGATAATGGCTTGGCTTACAAGATATGTCTAATACACGACTCACAAAAATACAGCAGTGAAGTATGATGGACACACTAAATCTTCACGCCTCAAAATCCCCCGTTCTGAATGAAGGAACGACTTCCTTTTATATTGCAGTACTTGGGCCTTTGCACTTGTATTCTCCTGAATTTAAGGTCACGCGAGTTCCCCTAAATTCCACATCTAGGTTACTAACAAATAGGTTATTTGTTAGGTTCATTAAATGTAGCTTGGTTGTTGATTTCCTGGATTTTCTCTCAGCTGTTGAATCCCTGAAGAATAGCTTGAGAAAAAGCTGAAACAGAAAACTGAACAACCTACAATATAGCATATGCTGTCAGGAATGAACGTCACGACATTCAGCTTGACATCAAGGATCATATGCTAAGTCTGTTTTTCCAAAAAATAGACTGTACAATTTTGCTGACTTGTATATGACCAAAATGACCATACTACAGTAACAGCTTACATTAATAAATGTCAAAGTATCCAATTTGACATTTACACATTTGGCCTTAAGTCAGTTCTGTTATCCTCTTGAAGAACAGACTAAGAAACATGCTGAAGTATAGCAGAACACCACTCTGTCTATTGTTCAGTATATGATGTCAATGATGAATGTCATAACATCCAGTTTGACATTCAGTCAGTAGGCCTTATGCCAGGTCTGGTATTTCCTTGATAACCAGACTGGAAATAAATACTAAGTTCTAACAGAACACCAGCTGTTCTATTCCTTAGTATATGCTGACAGGGATGAATGTCACAACATCCAGTTTGACATTCAATAAATCCTGTATTAGCTAATCCTGCAGTAACTACTCAAGTGTGTCATGACATCAGTCAAGACATCAGAGTACAGTTAGATATTCTAACCTACAATGCAGTCACACATACACACCATATCATGACATCAGTCAAGACATTAGAATCCAGCTAGTGTTTTACCATATAATGCAGCCAATTAAACACATACAAACTCCCCCTTTGGCAAATTTTTGGCTAAAACACTTTGATCCCCATAACAGAGTTCATAGTAGCGGAATCACACATCTAGCAGGAAATAGACCTAGCTAATACACTCAGAGTGGCAGCACACTCACACACATGGAAGTTAAATAAAAACTTCTAATTGCAGCACACATACAGAAGTTAAATAAAAACTTCTAATTGCAGCACACATCCACAACACACATACAGAGGTACATAAGTTAAATAAAAACTTCAACGCACATCAGCTGCAAGGGAAGGAATCTTCGAATCTGTCATGAAAGTCTGTTTTAACAGACCAATACAGACCAATCTGTTGTCTGGGGTATCACCTGTTACTCCCCCTTTTTGTCAAAAATGTTGCCAAAGCAACACTTTAAATTACAGATCCATAAGTAATAGACAAAATTACACACAAATGACAGAATAAAAAATTTATTCCTCAGCCTCATCATCAGCCTCCTCATCAGACCTGGTCTCCTCCTCATCCTCAGAACTTTGCCTAGCTGCTCCATCAGTATCCTCGGCAGACGCCTCCAATTGAGAGATCAGCTTTTCTAACGCGTGCTTCCTAGCCTCCAGCTCTTTGCAAGTCTCCCTAAGCACAGCAATGACAACAACTTTTTCTGGATGGATGCCAACATTGGATGTTTCTCCAGGTGTCATGACAATGTCAGGAACATGCTTACCCAGGAACAGTTTGTAACTGAAGGCCAGTGGACTCTCTCTTCTTTGCACAAGGTCATTGTCTGTCAAGATGTTTGGGAATTGGTTCAACACAATGCCACAAATGAGAGATGGAAAGGCTATAGGTCCCTTCACACTGAAACTTCCAGCATGTTTCATGGTCTGCTCAAAGATGTAGGTACCATAGTCCACCTTTGCCTTGGTACTAACTGCATAGATGAACTTTCCTAACATTACAGACACAATTGACTTGTGATTCGTAGGGACCCAGTTTGCAGCTCCAACTTTGTGTAACATGGCATATTTCACACTGAGTTGGCTGGCCACCAGCTTCCCTTTAAGAGGCCACTTCCGGACTTGATTTGCAGTGATGACTTGACAGACTCTGTTGTCAGTCACTTCAAGCTCTGGGTGCACTTCATCTGCTCTTCCCAAGTACAGATTAATTACTGAGGGGGAAAAAGTCACACACTTGCCACACACATAGACTTTTCTAAATTCTCTAGACTTCCCATCTGCACACTCCTCAGACAGATTAACAATGAACTCCTTCACCAAGGTCTCATAGCACTTTGGGAACTGATTCACAGTTCTCATTAGCCCTGCCTATTTAATGAGGTCCACAATCTCCTTACACTCCAAGGCATTCTGAGCCAATTCCCTCTCCAAGGCCAGTCTCTTGTGGTAGACATACTTCCACCTGTTCACACTAGAGGCAAAGTGGAAGGACACATTGTCAATGGGTACCTCTGGAACACTAGCAGCCAACTTGCTAGAGGTTGGCTTCTTCTTGGACAGGGATGTTGTGACATCACAAGGAACATCCGAGTCAGACTCCACCACAACAGCCTTGGTCTTCATTTTCTTGGGCACCTCTTTGCTCCAAGATTTTGCAGGTCCCTGCCCTTTTCTTTTGCGTGCACTCTCTGTCACTGCTTGCTTGGGAGAGGTTGTCTCATCGACCTCCTTGGTTGGGGACCTCTGCACCACAGTCTTTTTCTCCCTCCTAGTCCTAACCCTCTTGGCTATGCTAGGGACAACTGAAGCCAAAAGTTCATTATCAGAGAACTCTTCCAGGTTAACTGTTTCAGCTCTAGGGTTGTCATCAACACCTTGAGTGACATTGACCTTCTCACCTCTCACCTTGTTTACAGGTTTATCGTTCTTAGGGTCCTCTTCAGGTATTCCAGACACATTCTCTCTTACCACGACTACGGTTTCTCGACATGCAACCTCATCGGGTATGATAGTGTTCAAGGGAACGGAAACCCCAGGAACATTCTGATCACCAGACAAAATCTTAGTGACAATAGAAGCAATGGCATTATGCACATACCTCGATCCTTCCTTGGATGGTTTGTCCAGAGCGATAGCTGAGGAGACTCTGGAGACCGTTTCTTTCGGTCTTCTTGAATGAGAAGATGTTGCAGCATCAACACCAATCTCCTCCCGGTTAGGGTTGCAGGACTCCGTGCTGGGGGAATCGGACACAGTAGTGTAGGAGGTGGAATCGGATTGGTGAGCCATGCTGAATATCTCAGAGGTGAGTTGAACCGTTTCTTTGGAAGAAGGTTTGCACGAATGAGAGTTGAAGCGACGGAATGTGAAACGCTTGTTGCAAGAGTAAGGTCTATTAGTTTTTGACCACTCAGAGCACACTATTTGTTGTTTAATAATTTGACTTACTAAATAGTAGCTAACTAACCTCATTAGTTGCTATAACTTATCAGACGTATACATTCCCTCTTTCCCTTACTATTTTCAAACTGATTAACGTACAATGTCATGACATTCTGGGTGACATTGTACTCAGTCTGCATCAGGTTCCTCCATACTGGGGTTGACCACCTGCTACCAGAGGCTAGGTATTTGGTTTCTGCAGATGACAATAGTACACCCATCTGTTTCTCCCTTGCTGTCATATCATGACCAATAGGTGCCACTGGCTCATAACCTTCAATCAGACATTTTCCACAGTCTGTCTTTTTATCTAAAGACAGATATGGGACTCCTCTCATAGTTCCCTTGGAAATGCTCTTCTTTATTCCTTTTACATGAAGTTGATCAAGTCTTCCATGTCCCAGCTTCCCTTCCTGATCTCCCTTGGCTAATGAGCACTTGGGAAAGTGGCTTGAGTCTTTAGATTTCCATAGATAGCAATTATCTTTGGATCTGTCTCCTCTCATCACTTCCTGATTGCACCCATTCAACACCACACATCCTCCCTTAGTGAATTCCACCTTGAATCCTTGGTCACACAACTGACTTATGCTTATGAGATTTGCAGTCAGTCCTTTTACCAACAGTACATTGCTCAGTATTGGAGCTTCAGGATGATCCAATTCACCCACACCCTGTACTTCTCCTTTAGCTCCATCACCAAACGTCACACATCTGATGGTAGAGGGTTGTGGATTCCCCAATAGGTTGCTCATCCCAGTCATATGCCTTGAGCAGCCACTATCAAAGTACCAGTCGTGTCTGGTAGGTGCCCTGGGAGAAGTGTGAGCTAGTTTAGCAACACATTGTTGATTTTCATGGGAGAGATTAATCTCAGATGTCTGCTGCTTTGGTTTGACATGAGGTGTCTGATTCGCAGCCCATTTTTGTTTCTTAATGGGGGCGTTGTGCTTGGACGACTTCTTCTTAGGTCTTCCCTGAGAAGTCTGGTTTGGATACCCATGCAGCCTGTAGCAGAAGGGTTTTATGTGACCGAATCTCCCACAGTAATGACATCTCCATCTTTGAAATTTCTTCTTCTGATGTTTACTCATTCTGGTTCCCTGATGTTGAGACATCGGATGTGACTTCCGCTTGAATTTCTGAACTCCAGCCTTAGACTTTTTGAGTTTAGACGAAGAATTCTTAGCGAAGCCTAAGCCAGACATGGATCCTGACATCTGTCCTACCTTTAGAATCTCTTCCAAGGTGTCAGTTCCTTTATTCAACATCTTGATGGATTTGGTCATTTGGTCTAGCTTAGAAGTCAGCAAGGAAATCTCACACTTTAGACCCTCTATGATTTTCAGCTGCTTCTGTTTCTCAGCTTCCATCTCTTTGATGAGTTTCTTCTGCTTCTCTCCTTGGATGCATACTTCTGCACTTTTAACACATAGTTCTTTATATGAGGCAGCAAGTTCATCCAATGTAAGCTCATCTCCGCTTGAGTTATCCTCTAAGGCACAAACGCTGGTCAGAGTTGTGACATGTTTAGCAGACTCTCCTTCAGATTCACTCTCAGTGTCTTCTTCTGACCAGGTGGCAGTCAGCCCTTTCCTTTGCATCTTGAGGAGGGTAGGGCATTCTGCTTTAATATGACCATATCCTTCACATCCAGGACACTGGATTCCCTTGCCTTGGTTGAACTTTTCTTTAGGAGTTGATCTTTTCCTTATGTCAGACGGGATGTTCTTGACATTGGGTCTACCCTGTTGATCAACCTTCTTTATGAACTTGGTGACCTATCTTCCAAGCATGGTTATGGCTTCTGCGATGCCTTCATTTCCTTCACAGTTTTCTTCTTCTGATTTCTCTTCAGTATTTGAAACAAAGGCTATGCTCTTGTTCTTCCTGTCAGTATCCTCACCTAAGCCCATTTCAAAGGTTTGGAGGGAACCAATGAGCTCATCTACCTTCATCTTGCAGATGTCTTGAGCCTCTTCTATGGATGTGACCTTCATAGCAAATCTATTAGGCAAGGACCTGAAAATCTTTCTTACAAGTTTCTCTTCAGCCATTTTCTCACCTAGTCCACCAGAGGTGTTTGCAATTTCAAGAATATTCATGTGAAAGTCATGAATAGTCTCATCCTCTTTCATCCTCAGATTTTCAAACTTGGTGGTCAGCATCTGAAGTTTGGACATCTTCACCCTGGAAGTACCTTCATGAGTTACCTTGAGGGTATCCCAAACTTCCTTAGCTAGTTCACAGTGGTGCACCAGCCTGAAGATGTTCTTACTGATTCCATTGAACAATGCATTCAAGGCCTTGGAATTTCCAAGAGCTAATGCCTCTTGCTCCTTGTCCCACTCTTCTTCAGGAATCTGCACACTGACTCCATCTTCACCTGTCTTTGTTGGATGTTCCCATCCTTTGTTGACAGCTCTCCAGACTTTGCTATCTAGAGACCTTAAGAAGGCTATCATACGAGGCTTCCAGTCATCATAGTTAGAGCCATCCAACATGGGTGGTCTATTTGAGTGTCCTATATCCTTGTCCATGGTACTAGAAAGTAACTTCCCTAGATCTCACCCAGAAATTTACAGGCAGGGTGCCTGCTCTGATGCCAATTGAAATTCTAGTTATCAGACTTTAGATGTCACACGGGTTGTTATGACATCCAATTCTGCACAGACAAGAATTATGCAGAACTTAAAAGTAAGTGCAGTAAATAACACAAGTAATTGTTTACCCAGTTCAGTCCAACATGACCTACATCTGGGGGCTACCAAGCCAGGGAGGAAATCCACTATCAGTAGTATTAATTCAAAGCTAAACTCACCCATTTACAACACTTCACTTAATCCCTACCCAATGCAATTTCAATCTTACTCTAAGATCAGAGTTCCTACTCACTCCCCCTCAATCACCTCAGTGATTACTACCTTTAATCAATATTAAAGACAATTTTGAAGTCACACTTCAAACAACTCTTGATTGTGCTTAACAGCTTTAATCAAGATACACAGCACTCACGCTTAAAAGCTTTGAGCGACACAACACTTACAACTCAATGAACACCCTATGCCAAAGCAATCATCTACGTGATAATGGCTTGGCTTACAAGATATGTCTAATACACGACTCACAAAAATACAGCAGTGAAGTATGATGGACACACTAAATCTTCACGCCTCAAAATCCCCCGTTCTGAATGAAGGAACGACTTCCTTTTATATTGCAGTACTTGGGCCTTTGCACTTGTATTCTCCTGAATTTAAGGTCACGCGAGTTCCCCTAAATTCCACATCTAGGTTACTAACAAATAGGCTATTTGTTAGGTTCATTAAATGTAGCTTGGTTGTTGATTTCCTGGATTTTCTCTCAGCTGTTGAATCCCTGAAGAATAGCCTGAGAAAAAGCTGAAACAGAAAACTGAACAACCTACAATATAGCATATGCTGTCAGGAATGAACGTCACGACATTCAGCTTGACATCAAGGATCATATGCTAAGTCTATTTTTCCAGAAAACAGACTGTACAATTTTGCTGACCTGTATATGACCAAAATGACCATACTACAGTAACAACTTACATTAATAAATGTCAAAGTATCCAATTTGACATTTACACATTTGGCCTTAAGTCAGTTCTGTTATCCTCTTGAAGAACAGACTAAGAAACATGCTGAAGTATAGCAAAACACCACTCTGTCTATTGTTCAGTATATGCTGTCAATGATGAATGTCATAACATCCAGTTTGACATTCAGTCAGTAGGCCTTATGCCAGGTCTGGTATTTCCTTGATAACCAGACTGGAAATAAATACTAAGTTCTAACAGAACACCAGCTGTTTTATTCCTTAGTATCTGCTGACAGGGATGAATGTCACAACATCCAGTTTGACATTCAATAAATCCTGTATTAGCTAATCCTGCAGTAACTACTCAAGTGTGTCATGACATCAGTCAAGACATCAGAGTACAGTTAGATATTCTAACCTACAATGCAGTCACACATACACACCATGTCATGACATCAGTCAAGACATTAGAATCCAGCTAGTGTTTTACCATATAATGCAGCCAATTAAACACCTATAGATTGTCAGAAGTCTGCCAAAGAAGTGGAGACCTGTGGTCACTGCCTTAAAATTATCAAAGGATCTGAACGACATAAGCCTGGAAGAACTTGTCAGCTCCCTCAGAAGTCACGAGATAGAACTTGAGGAAGATGAGCCTCAAAAGAAGAACAAATATGTAGCCCTGAAATCCAGATTTGAGAGACATAAACCAGAAAGGAACAAAGCCCTTCAAGCTGAAGAAGAAGACAATAACGTCTCTGAAGAGGAAGACTCTGACGATGAAGAAGAGTTATGCCTTCTGACCAGAAGAGTGAAACAACTCTAGAGAAAAAGGAATATCAATTTCAGAAGACCAAGACCCAAGGGAGATCGCTCAGAATCAACTTCCAGAAGTAAATCAAACAAAGAGGTAATATGCTATGAATGTAAAGAAACATGTCATTACAGGAACGAATGTCCAAAGCTCGAGAAAGAAATCCAGAAGAGAAGGCTTCAAGAAAAATTCCTTCAAAACTAAGAAGGGATTCATGGGCACCTGGGATGACTCTGAATCTGATTCTTCAGACTCAGACTCTGAATAAGAATAGGCAAATGTGGCATTCATGGCTACCACATCTGGAAACTCATTAGAGAGAGAATCTGATCCTGAAGAGGTATTTTCTGATTTATCTCTCTCTGACATTCAATCATGCCTTTCTGAATCTCTAAACTCATATCATAAACTTAAACAAAAATTTAAAGCATTAAAAAAGATCCTTGAAGGAACCATTGAATAATGTGATAAGCTTGAGATAACAGTTTCTGAATTAAAGGATGATATTCTAATTTTGACCAGAGAAAAGGAATCCACAAATAAACAATGTTTAAAACTTGAAGAAGATTTATCTCAAGCCCCACAAACTTCCAACACAATTATATATGAATATTAAAAGGCTTTTCAAAAGTTTCTGAAAAATGGGATAGAAAGAAGCAGAATTGCCTCTATGATTTATGGAGTCAGTCAGAATAAGAAAAGAGGAGTAGGATATGATTCTAATGAAGACAAACACATATCTTCTGCAGATGACAAATCTAAATCCCCATTTTCTTATCACTACACACATGCACAAACTCAACGTTTTACCAATGCTAGAAAACCCAAAGTTTTAAGAAACTCTGGGAGAACTAATCACAAAGGACCCAAAATATTCTGGGTACCAAAGGATAAAATAGTTTATGTTGCAGATATCATATGAAGCAGAGTTAAGACACCAATCATGGTACCTGGACTCTGGGTGCTCGCGACACATGACGGGAAGAAAGCATATGTTCCAAAGCCTGGAACTTAAGGATGCTGGCTTCGTAGGTTTTAGAGGAAATCAGAAAGGAAGAATCAGAGGCTCCAGAACTATTGGTAATGGATTTCTTCCCTCTATATCTGATGTTCTCTGTGTAGAAGGATTAATGCATAACCTGTTATCAATAAGATAATTAAGTGATAACGATTATGATATAATCTTTAATCAGAAAACATGTAAAGCAATTAATCAGAATAATGGAACAGTTCTATTCACTGGTGTAGCGGTAAATTCATGACCATCAAGCTATGGATAAGTTAGACGTCAATAAAACTAGAGTCGCCACCGCGCTTTTATTATTTCCAACGGAAAAGGGAAAAGTACGAACAAAACCCAAAAATAAGAAGTTTTCAAATCAAAACTAATAAAATTCCAGAGATTATAGGTAAGGGGGTTGGTTACACAGAGGGAAGGTGTTAGCACCAAAAGTGTCCTAGGTACTCCTAGGGAGCCCTTTCTTGGTGAAACTCTCATATATTTTGGATCAATATTAAAATTAATATGAATTAATGAAAATAGAATAAATAAAATAAAAATCAAATAATTAGAAAAAACATGGACCACTTGATCTCCTCATTAATTGAGGTGGCAGATCAAGTGGTCACAAGTGCGCAATCCACGATGCTCTTTAGTCAGTGCGCCACAACTATGGTAATTCAAACCAACACGTGAGATTATTTCATTTCAAAAGGATCTTATGGTTCTGAACCTGCCAGCTCACCACCGGAGCTACAACTCCGGTCTCTTTCTCCGATGAGCGTCACCAGACTGGTTCAGTCACAACCATCAACAAAATTAAAAAGAAGGACATGATTTTAAAGTAAAAATAGCACTGGGCTCGAATCTGGCCTCAATTCATCCTAACTCCAAGTATATTGAGAGATACAAGGAGTTGAAATTTGAGGTGCACGATCTGAGTTGCTTCGATTTGACCTCAAAGCAACTCAATCTTGTTGCATATATTGGTAGGACTTCAGACAACCAAAGATCCAAGAGAATTATGAAGAATTGAGTGAGAATCAAAGAGATGAAATTTTATGAAAAATACCTTTAATGCAGGTCTGGATTCAATTGTTCTTGCTCTTACTTGTGCTTGATCTTGCTCTGAATGCTTGAAGGAGTAGATTAGAATGATCAAAAGGCTTTGAATCCTTGGAGTTTTGAATCTCCAAATAGTGAGATTCAAATAAAATTTCCAATGGAAATTCTCAGGTTTATCCTCTCAAATGGAAGGGTTTGGATGCATGGGATCAAAGCTGATGTGCAGGGTCCTCAATTCTGATGCATATGGCCTCTATTTATAGCCAATTCAATTGATATGTGCACACTTGAAGTGAACTTCCAAAATTAGCAATGTGTGATACATGTGTGCATGGGCGTGTACATGCCCATGAAATCACTCCATCTGATCCATAATTGAGTGTAAGCAAGGCTGAAGTCATGTTGGAATGCTAGGCAATTGTGCATGGATGTTTGAAGTTCAATCTTGCCAAATGATGATGCAACGTTCAAGCCATGCGCAGCCCATTCAAATCTTGTCCAAAATGGATGAAATTGGACTTTTTGGAAAGGTTAGATCAGGAGGAACAACTTTCATGTTGAACACTTTTTCATTTGAAGCTTTTATCATGGTGAATTTTGAGATAGAAGTTTGGAAAATCAAACATGTCAAAAAAAAAATCTAAGTGTCAAGCCATATGTTCACTTATTCCACCTTGGTTAACTTTTTATGTGAGCTTCAAATGAGAAAAGTTCCTTCATTAAAATTGTATATCTCTCAAAGTCCTTCAAAATGGTCACAAATTTGACCTCATTTGTATTTAATACGAATGAGTTATGAATTTTTGAAGTTGAGGAAAATCACTTATTCAATGGCATTGGTCCAAAATGACCTATAATGTATCCTCATATCATATGCTCATAAAAGTTGAATTAGCTCTTCTTCCAAACATGAAAGTTGAAGTAGACATCTTGAATTTGATTTTGCAACTTGGAAATCTTTCATCTCATAAAAATTGAGCAAGTTATGGCCTTGGGAAGTTGACTTCCAAATTAGGGTTTAGACAAAATGACCTATAATCTTTCACCATAAAAAATGACTTTCCAAGCAAAACTAGATCTTGATCTCAACACGAAAGTTGTTTGTAATGTCATTTAAAGTAACTTTTCTCTTAGAATAATTTTCATATGACAGAATGTGTAGGAGATAGGGTCTAGGGAACCCCATTTTTGATTAGATGAATTCCTCTGGTCAACCACCATCAACCAACTTGCTAGCTTTCAATTCTCTTGTCTTTTGAGACTCATGGGAGATCATATATGCATAATATGATGAAATTTTAAGTATACCTTGAAATATTTGATCAAATATTGAAGAAGCTTGTTGAAGAAGTTACACAAGACACCCAGATGAATTAGGGTTTCCAAGGCAAACCAACTCCAAACTCTTGATGATTTATTGATCATAATAACATGTGGAGATAATGGGATACATATATGATGCTTAGAGCCATTATAGATCATCCTTGATTGATCTCTTAGCAAAGAGGGTCTTAAACCCTAGATATGAGCTTGATAGATCAAAGGTGAGCATGTGCCCTACCTACAAAAGAGTTAGACAAATGCAAAGACATATTTTTGGTATTTTGGTTAGTAAAATGATAAAAATACAAAGTATGATACAATCAAATGGTGCTTGGTGATCTCTCCCAATATAAACCCAATGAGTGAGGGGTAAGGATGATGCCAAGGTGTGATCCCAATGCCAATGCATATGATGAGATATCATGAGGGATCTTAGGGTCAAAATTGGGGTCTTACAGCTGCCCCTATTTAAGGACATTCTAACTGAGGAGGTGAAGGTTAAGGTCTTCATATCGACTCATTAAAATGGGCTTAAATAACAACATATAGAAACAAATTTTGGTCCCTAAGAGACCTCATGATGCATATGATGTGAATGTTAAAATAAACCTTCATGGGGAAATGTTGCCATAAAGGAAAAGAATCCAGAGAGACCGAAAGTCCGTAGGAGTGTAATGCATTCCGTAAGGAAAACTCACTTGGGAAACAGAGACTCTGAAGGGATAAAAAGGTTGTGCGTAGGCCAGGCTACGACCTAAAACTGTTGGGGGGACACAAGGGATTCCATGCAAATAAATCAATGGAAAGACTCAGCCGGGGAACAGAAGGACATTTGCAGGGGAAAACGGGTAGATGAGAGTAAAAGCTAAAATACTCGAGCCAAGCAGGAAAATGGCAATTACGCTAAGGAAATGCGCACTCACACTCAACTGGGGAAGAAAGGATCTTCGACACAGGAGTAACAAAAGTATATCATCCATTACCGGTTACTGGGTACGGGGATAACAAAATCTGACAGGGAGGACATCCGTTACCGGTTAGGGTAAACATATCAAGGATGACTCGCTGAGGGCCACTAGGGGGTGTATTCATTACCAGCTATTGGGTAAGAATAGACTTGCTGGGGAAATGCTGAAAATAGAATTTACAACTACCGGTTACTGGGCAGAAGACCGAAGGGAAGAGAATATCTGTCACTAATTAAGGTGAACATATCAAGGATAGACTCAAAGGAAAGAAAATCCATCATCGGTTAAGATGAACATATCAAGGATAGACTTGCCTGGGGGTGTTAAGGAGGATACCCGTCATCGGTTAAGATGAACATATCAAGGATAAACATCCTGAACAAAGTAGGAATTACATCTATCAAATGCTGGATAGAATACTAGAAAGAGAATATCCGTCACCGGTTAGGATGAACATATCAAGGATAGACTCCGAGAGGGGAAAAATAGGAATTATATCTATCAGTTACTAGATAAAAAACCACAAAGAGGATATCCGTCACCGATTAGGGTGAACATATCAAGGATAAACTCTGCAAAGGGGAGAAATTAACCAAAGATTAAGACCTTAGAGCGTTTAAATTTCAAACCATTATCAAAGTGGTTGTTCTGCTTGAAGAATTATCCACAGTGACTCTGCAAAAAATCACAAACATGAAACTGAATTATGTTCCAAAAAACAACAATAGTAAAAATAAAAGCATGAATCAATTTAGGTCAAACATGCATCACATTATAAGTCTTCACAAAATAAACATTAAACTTGAATCAAAGTTCATGATAATATCAAGCTTAAGTGGAAACCCTAATCATGCATGAAGACGCTTCAAAAAATTCATCTAAACAAAACCCTAAGTTTCAAATAAATAATCAATCACTAGTATTTTAAAACAAGGCCATTTAATCATGGTATAATGCCCAAAATATGATCATGTTTAAGCAAACAAAATGCTACCAACATCAAACAAGACCTAAACAAATATACATTGGTCACACAAACGTCTGTGATCACTTAGAACAAAGAAACAATAAAAGAAAATCCATTAAAAGGCCTAAAAACAACATAAAATGCACTAGTTTTCTACCTAATAAAAATGGTCAAAATAAATATTATTTTTGGGTATTTTTTGTGGATTCATAAAATAGACATTCTCATGAACACATGGAAAAAATAATGGGTCACAAATGTTAAGGGATCATGAAGTTATGGATATTTGAAGTTATGAAGAAAAATGAACATTTAACAAGTGAGAAAAAATAAACATCACATTGGTCATGTTCGAACCCACGTCCTTGGGGTACGGGGCACTGTTTGGAAAAATAAAAACCAAAGTCTAGGGAAAGGGGGATTTGAACCCCATACCTTTTGATTGTAAGTGACTTAGGGCGCACGCTTCTACCACTGGACTGGCTATACATCTATTCATTATAACACAAGGAATTGTATATATATTATAAAATCATGTTAGTTTGACTTTTCCATGCCATGTCAGCATCTTCTTCAACCTCTAGCTTCTTATATTCGTTTTTTCTTTCATTACTTTTCAAATCTTCCATCAATCATATCTCTCTCATTTCTCAACCATTTTTCATGAAATAAAGATCAAAATTGCTTATAAAAATGTAATGAACACAATGGTACGATAGGTTTTAGCTAATACTCAAAGATGAAGATGCATGAAGGCCAAAACTAGAACTGAAACTTTAGGTTTCATACAACTTAAATTCACATAAACAGCAAGATAAATGGCATGTGAGTCAATGATCAACCTTAACACAATAAATGCTACATATTTGCTTCAGAAATCACATGGAAATGATGCATGTATAGTGAGTTTTGAAGTGCAAGAATATACCTATTGGAGCAAGGTCCAATGCCTCTTCAATACCACTTCCAGCTACTGTTTGATGCTTCTCCTAATGCTTATGAACTCCCAGAATATGATTGGAACCCTTGGTTGGCCGAATGCACGAGCAAGATGAGAGAAATGGAGGTTAAGGTTAAAAGCTTGCAAAAATGAAGTTTTACTTGGTGAGCTTGGTGTGTGGATAGCTGAGGCTTTATCCTCTATTTATAGTGATCCTTGAGGGTTCAAGAAGCTTCATATATCATAAAACAGTTGTGGTTTGTACTGGTTTGCTTGCTTGGTTGATTTTTGCATAAAATACCAAGTGGGAAGCATGGCAAAAGCATGGGATGCATAGAGTTTTTTGTTGAGCTTTGTCTGAAGTGTAGGAGTTGACTTGAGGTTTAGAGTTGGTATGTCTCATAACCAAATCCATTTGGAAGCTCAATGATACTTAATGTTGGGTTAAAGCCACTTTACACAAATGGAAGTGTAACCTTTATGCCAAAAATGGAATGACTCATTGTGTAATGGTTTGGTTGCTTGGATAATGGCTCAAAAGCGAGTGTGATCTTATGATTAGAGTGAGATTTAGAAGCAAGATAGCTTGCAAAGTAAGATTATGTAGCTTTGGCTCAAGGTTGCATGATGAACTTGCCATGAAAATGACCCAAAATTCAGATTTAGAGAGCCAACTTCATCTCTTCGAAACTCCTAGCTCAAATATGATAAATTTATGCTCTTGGACTTTTTGGAAAGCTAAGACCATCCTCTACAAATTTTACGTTGGTAGTTTTCCTTGAATCAATATGGATCATGGTGAAAAATGATGATCAAGTAAGTCACTTTTTGAAGGCAGATTTGATTGAAATTTTTTCCAAGTGTTTCAATTTTATGGTACCAACTTCATGACTTCATAACTTGAAATCCTTGCATTTTTTTGGAATCTATCATCAATTACAAAGTTAAAGTATGAATTAAGACCTTTAATATGATCATTTGACAAACAAAATAGTGGCTTGGATCACAAGTTATGGCCTTGGAAAGTTGGGTACTTGAACATGTATTTTTTTCGTAACTTAGAAAAATTTCCAAAACCAAAAAAATACATTTGAAGTGCCCAACTTTCCAAGGCCATAACTTGTGATCCAAACCACTATTTTGTTTGTCACTATGATGTATTTGAAGTCTTTTAACCATACTTAAAGCTTTGGGATCATGCCTTGGCTAAAAAGTCAACCAATTGACTTTGGGTCAAAACCCTAGCTTAAGACAAACAAAGTAGAAAATATTTTTGTATTTTCAATAGGTTAGTAATGCAAAGATGCTAGATGTCATGCAAATGATTCAAATGATGGTGGCATCTTAGGATTGAAAATTAGGGTATGACAGATGCCCCTATTTAAGTTTCTTTAATCCAGAGATATGAATATTGGAATTTTCATCTCGATGTGATTGGAGAGACTTAAATACAAACATGCACAAGTTTTTGCCCTAAGAGGCCACCAAATGCTTATGATATGATATGCATACAGGACTTAAAATTCTATGAGGAACAATGTCACAGGGGAGTAATATTAGTTGAGAAAACACACAGGGATAAAGGAACACCACTGTGGGGATAGACAAAAGGAAATTCCATTGAGGAAAGATTACAACTTCAGCTGAGGAAGAAGATTTGCAAATTCCAATGGATCAGGGCTTCCTAGGGAATAGATCATTCCAAAGGATCGTGACTTCAACTGAGGAAGAGGTGATGGCTCTAAGGGGATGAGATTATCAACCCTACTAGTGAATGAGACTACCGACTACCAATCACGGGGCATCTTAAACAATAGGGTAGCTCAAGGAGGAAGGTATATTACCTACTACCCAATATTTGGTAGCCTAAGCAAAGGTAACCGTCTTGTTAGAAATATATTGGATCGCAATAGGTTTCTCAAAGGTAGAGATGACCGCCTGTTCAAATAACGAGTCCAAATAAAAGTACGTTTCATTGAGGAAATATCTTCGCAACAGGTTTCTCAAAGGTAGAGATGATCGCCTGTTCAAACAATGAGTTCTAGATTTCGCAACAGGTTTCTCAAAGGTAGAGATGAACGCCTGTTCAAATAACGAGTTCTGGATTTCGCAACAGGTTTCTCAAAGGTAGAGATGACCTCATGTTCAAATAACGAGTCCAAATAAGCTTATATGATCAAAAAATGATTAAGCTTCTTCTTTACTTAAGTATTCCACTTAGAAAAGGCAAAATAAACCTATCCACGATTCGGGTCATAAGCCAGCGAACGGGTCGTGGTTTCTTCTTTAACCAAGTCTTTCTCTTGGAAAGGATCAATGAACAAGCTCCTAAAAAGGTGACCACTTGTTGGGGAAAGAGAAGTAACTTCACTGAGGATCTTTGAAGGAGGCGGGTCAATTAATCTTATAAAAAATTGGAATTCTCAAATAAAGAGAAAATCACAGTAAGGATCTTCAACAGCCTTCCACCGTGATTTATTGGGGAAAGTACCATTAGTTGTGATTAACACCTCACTGGTGATATAAGTTCTTGTAACGGAACACCTCATTGGGGGATATAAAGTCATGTGATAAAAGAAAGGTGCTTGTAGTAGTCTTCAACAAACTTCTCTGACGAGATTTTCTTGGGAGATGACCATTTGTTGGAAAGAACGTTTGATATGTTGATAACTTCATTGGGGATAAACAAACTTCTCAAAAAGAGACTGCCATCTGTTATCCAAAATGGGCATCCAGAAATAGAATAAGCTTATCGGGAAAAGACAGCTACTTACTGGGGATCAGAGATCATGAAATAGGCTTCTCAAATAAAGAGACAGCTACATGTTGGAAGTCTTCATCAAACTTTTCTGGAGAGAAAACCATCTGATGGAAAAAAAACTTTTATGTTGATAATTCCTTCGAGATAGACAAGCTTCTAAAAATAGATAATCACTTGTGTCCGCATTGGGGAAAAGGATATGTCTTCACTGGCGATAATGAAGATGCTTCTCCTGGAGAGATAGTGCAAAATAAATACACTCTCGGTCTGGGTTTAATAGCCTAGAGATATTCACCATTAATTTCCAAAT
This sequence comes from Lathyrus oleraceus, assembly GCF_024323335.1. Classification (NCBI taxonomy): domain Eukaryota; kingdom Viridiplantae; phylum Streptophyta; class Magnoliopsida; order Fabales; family Fabaceae; genus Lathyrus; species Lathyrus oleraceus. The sequence continues at coordinate 488,245,088 of NC_066581.1, read as the reverse complement.
ATTTGGCTCACTCCAAGAACAACTAGAGATAAAACAATCAAGCAAGACTCTACCAATGGGGAATGAAACTCAATTGGGATTTTATCCTATCCAAAGATGGAAAAGGACAACTAAAGCAACCATCTTCAACAAGGAATGAACTTAGTGGGGAATTAGAAAGGATATAAACTCTCTGCTTAAGGTTGATGAATCCTATAGGGAAGGAAACATAACACCCAAGGATGAACATAGTCAAATAAATTGAGGTAAATGTTATCAAGGAATGCAAAATGGATGTGAATTTGGTTATTCATGATATATATGCATGTATGTGTATATGCACGAATGCACGTTATGTTTATGCTGACAAAAATAGACACGCTAGGGACATAATATATTTCATAGCTCAACATGATGTTGGCTAGTCTCATTAAGGTGGAAAACATCACTGAGATGAGTTAAAGGTCATCAAAGGAGAAAAGTCTCGTCACGAGGTCCAATTCTCTCTAGGGAGAGGAAGATGCTTTGTCTGGGGATGAAATGTGAACCTTTGATGGAGCAAAGATCTTGCTGCAGGGATCCAATTTCTCAAGGACGAGTGTAGATTGGTCAGGAAAACCTTCAAAATGATTCTTCTGAGGACATCATCAAAATTTGCAGCTTCCACCAGGGATAATGAAGATCGCTGAAAAAGTTTGACTGCTTATTTTAAAGCTTGATAGAAAATCCAGGCTTAGCACTCTGCTGGGGAACATTGAGTTCTAACATCCAACACTTCACAACTTACTCGCCGCTAGGGGATTTAACTGTGGATGTTCTTTTTTGCATTCACAAATCAAAAGAAAACAAACTTTTATTTTGAGAAAAACAAAAAATTTCAAATATTCGTTTCAAGAATCGTTATCAAAGTAAAAATGATATTTTTGCGGAGCAGAAATAAAATAAGGATTGCCAATAAATGGATACGTCTCGGATTTTATTGATAGAATGATGATCTGCAAATGGCGTGATCCCATGGATATTTATAAAGTTAGAAAAATGGTAATATGGAAAAAGGCTACATTAAAATATAATGAAACTATTCTCCCTAACAAATTTGAATTCCAAATGTATTTGGGATTTTGATAAGAGTCAGTTGAGAGCTTTGACAGGCAGACATTGCTTCAAGTGATCCAATTTGATCTAATGCAGTTACTTTTCATAATCCTTTGTTTTTGCCTAGATTGCCTTTTCAGGTTTTCAATCTACCAGAATAATCATTTTCTGTTTATGTCTCTAATTTTTGCCTGGACCGCCCTTTCGGGTTTTCAGTCAACCGAGACGCTCATTTTTTCCTAAGCCGCCTTTTTGGGTTTTCGACTTAGCAAGTTGTTCTTTTATTTTTTCTAGGCGAAGTATTTCTTGACTGCCTCAGTATTAACAGGACATGGGAGCTCCTCACCATCCATATTTGTAAGAATCAAGGCCCCACCAGAGAAGGCTTTCTTGACAACATATGGACCATAATAATTAGGAGCCCACTTGCCCCTAGAATCAGATATGAAAGATTGAATCTTTTTAAGCACAAGATCACCTTCTCTGAATACGTGAGATCGAACCTTCTTGTCGAATGCTTTCTTCATTCTCTGTTGATATAATTGACTGTGGCATAAAGCCTTCATCCTCTTTTCTTCAATCGAATTCAGTTGGTCATACCTGCTTTGAAACCATTCAGCTTCGGATAACTTAGCTTCCATCAAGACACAAATAGACAGGATTTCTACTTCTATTGGGATCACTACTTCCATGCCATAGACAAGAGAAAAGGGGGTTTCCACAGTTGAAGTGCGGACGGGCGTACGATATCCATGCAAAACAAAAGGGAGCATTTCATACTAGTCCTTATAAGTCACTACCATCTTCTGAATGATCTTCTTGATGTTCGTGTTGGCAGCTTCAACAACACCGTTCATCTTGGTTCTGTAGGGAGAGGAATTATGATGTTCAATCTTGAACTCTTCACACATTTCCTTCATCATTTTATTATTCAGATTTGAACCATTATCAATGATGATTCTGCTTGGCACACCATAACGACAAATAAGTTGATTCTTGATAAATATGACTACCACCTGCTTGGTCACATTGGCGTATGAGGTTGCTTCAACCCACTTTGTGAAATAATCAATAGCCACCAGAATGAAACGATATCCGTTGGAAGTTTTGGGCTCAATCATACCAATTATGTCGATGCTCCACATAAAGAAACACCATGGAGAGGAGAGAACATTGAGAAGAGTCGGAGGTACATGTATCTTGTCAGCATAAATCTAGCATTTGTGACACTTTTTCACATACTTGCAACTGTTAGCTTCCATTGTCAGCCAATAGTAACCCGCTCTTAACATTTTTGTAGCCATTGCATGTCCGTTGGAATGAGTACTAAAGGAACCTTCATGAACTTCTTGCATCAACATGTCTGCTTCGTGTCTATCCACACATCTGAGCAGAACCTTGTCAAAGTTTCTCTTGTATAGTGTAGCGGTGTATTCGTCACTTTATGATTTCTTGACTAAATCAAAAGCAAAGCATACAAAGATAGAGTCGCCACCGCACTTTTATTTATCCAAAGGAATGGCTAAAAAGTGAACAAAAGCCTAAGAAGTTTTACACATAAAAAACTAATGAAAGGTCAGAGATCTGGGTAAGGGGGTAATTATGCAAAGGGAAGGTGTTAGGCACCCAATGCATCCTAGGTACTCCTAGGGAACCCTTTTCACAAATTGTTGCAAAAGATATTGTTTATGAAACATTTATTGTGCACACATTGATTGGGAGGATGAGAAAAGAATATACAATTTTATTATTTTTGTGTTTGGATGGATAACCATTGCCTACGTACCTTTACAGGATCAAAACCTCGTAGTTCGGCTAAAAGATTTCCAAAAAGTAAGTGGATTGATTTTAAACAAAATCCCTAAGGTCTTTCATTATCCACGGGAGAAAACTCAACCTATACAACCACAAATCCACCATGTGAGAAAAGCTTCAACTTGCTAGTGAGGGACCATGCCCTATAATAAGCAAGGAAGTCTTACAATTTAATCACTAAGGACAAAAGGTGAGATTCACATCAACCACTAAGATAATTGAGATCTATGGCTAATGTATGAAAACTTATCAAGAAATGGACAAAGCCACAAAACAATTGAATGAGTGAGATTAACCAATTAGGATTATTCACAAAAGATGGTCAAAGTATGATTAGAATTCAATTCAAAAGAAGTATTATGAAAATGAAGTTTGAAAATCAAAGGCTTAAGGCCTAGGTTTCTAGTTTGAAAAGAAATGAAAATGTTTGCACAATATTTCTGGTTTTGAGTTAACATGCAAGTGGAGGTTTAAAGAAATAAAAGGATGGGAGGTTAAGGGATGCAAAACTTCTTAGGTGTTCACCTCTTGAGATCATATGTAGATGATCCAAGTGATTCCTTTGGAAAAGGCAACAAGTGATAACAAATAAACAACATAAATGGATACCGGATGCCAATCAATGGACTTACACCAATCTCACAAAACGAATAAAACAAGGATACCGGATGCCAATCAATGGACTTACACCAATCTCACAAAACAAAGATGGATACTAGATGCCAATCTATGGACTTACACTAGTCTCACAAATCAAATAAAACAAATGCAATAAGCAAGAGGAAACAAGTTGCCAATAAATGGTCTTACACTCGACTCCAAGGAAATGGGATGCCAATCAATGGTCTTAGTCCCAACTCCTACTAGATCACAGGAAACAACTGCCAATAAATGGACTTAAAATTGACTCCTCAATGGACAAAACAAACAAGGAAACATGTAACCAATCTATGGACTTATACCTGACTCCACAACAAATGATCATAGGAAACAGATAACCAATCAATGGCCTTACATCTGACTCCTCACATAAACAAACATGCTATGAAAAGCAAAAAGTGAGCACATGGAATGATGCAAGTATATGCAAAAGCAAACATGAAAGATGCACAGCTAAGCAATCAAGCAATCAATTAGCACACACTATACACAATCAAGAGGCTCAATCAAGGTTAGGCTTTTAGAAACAAGCCAACTGGAATGGGGTGTTTTGAGCTCTTAACCCTAACATTGAGAGTTAGGGTGAAGCAGATGAAATGGAGATGAGGGTTATGCCTCATAGCTCTTATCCCTGGCCTGGGAGAGCTTTAAATAATAGAAGGTGTGGGAGTTCAGAATGAGGGAACTCTTCTCCACAAATGATTGACTCTATAAGATCTTGGGTTCTTATTCACAATGCATCAACACATGGTGTGAGCAAAGTGAATGACACAACTGAATAGCAGGGGATGGATTGCACATCCCTTCTATCTGCCAATTGCCTCTTAAGAGGACTTAACCTGCTTGGCACAAAATTAAACAAACAAAAACATGGCCTCTTAAGGAGGGCTTCAGACAGGTGCCTGCCAAAGTAACATGACAGGTCTTCCAGACTACATGAAGATTAGGGGTTATACCTAAGTGGTATGCCAACCACAAGCAAAGCAAAGCAAAGTTCAAATGAACTTAAAGCAACTTAAGTACATGTGTAAACAACTAAACAAATCAGTATAATACTTAGACAAATAGACAACAGTCAATAACAAACAGACAATCCCAATGTACAACACATAAGCCATAAGGCAAACTCAAATGAGTTATCATCAACCTACAAAACAGCAAATGTTAGCAATCAAAAGCAAATATCAACAATCAAATGGTGAAGCAACATCAACCATGGAAATTGAGTGCTTGGTCCTGAAATTCAAAGCTCAAATGTAAGTCCAAACCACTAGGTCAAAGCCTTGGGTCAAAGGTGAAGAAAAAATTCAAAACAGGAGCTGAAATTCAACATAATGCAATTTCAAACACATATTAACATGTCCTAAAAAGGATCAAAGCAAAATCATCAAGCAAGGCCATGTATCAAGCAAGAGAAGTCAAAGACAATTTCAAAGCTCATATTTGATCATCACGAATGAAAATTCCAAAACAAAACAGAAATGATTCAAATAATTCTGGAAAACTTCATGAGCATTCAACACATCCAACATGATCATCATACAAAAAATCAGAAGCATCCAAGATCATTTGGCATGGAAATTAAATTGCACAAGTTGATCAACCAAATGTGTGACACAAATTGTCACACCATGCAAACACATGCATAAAACAGAAATGGTAAATGGGAAAAATAACAAACCAAGCCTAAAACATCCACCAATGTGTCTAGAATCAGCATGTAAAATTTCAAGTCCATTGGATTAAAAACAAGCATTTCATGATAGTTTGAACAAAGCAAGGTCATACATGCACACATGATCAATCAACCTAGCATAAATGAAATTCCAGCCATGCACAACTTTCAAATTCATCATCATTAAAAACTAGACATCTCAAGGATCAAGTAGCAAAAAATTGGAGATGAATTGATGCATTTTTCAATTAGATGTGGATTTTACAAGTTAGCATACAAAATGAAACTAAAAAATGACCAAGCATGGCAAGTGGAGGGAAAACATGAAAATATGATGAATATTTGAATTATTGCACTCGGCAGGAATCGAAGCATGTAAATATTTGAATTGAGCGCGCGCCAGGTGCCAAAGCGACACCGTTTTGCCTGTAACCCTAGGCAAAACCAGAATCCGTCGCTAATGAAGCAAATCCGTCTCTAACTATGAATCTTCATCTTCTTCATGAGGAAGAAGATGAACAGTAACATGAACATTCATACGAATTTCCAGATTTTTCAGAAACTTTCCAGAAATCCACAAAAAGTATACCAAACGGATCCTCATGCAACATAGAGCACGGATCAACAAACAACTAAGCATAAATCATCATAACAAGATAGAATCGATGAGAAACTTTTTTGGATGCAAAACTTCAATCACACATATCTTGCTCAATAATGCACCAATTCACACGATTTTTAGCTCAGAATCATCAGGAAAACGTGATCTACCAGAATATGTACATGAATTGCAAAATTAAAAGGTTCGAAAATTGACCTCTTAAAGAGCAGAATCATGGAAATGCACGATCCACAGCTTGTATTGATCCAAATCCAGTCCAGAATGCTTGTGATGATGTTTGATGAAGAAAAGAAAGCTTGAACACGTGTAGATCTAGCTTAATTCTGAATTTCCATCTTCAACTTCATGAGCTTCAACTGCTTGATTCTTGCACGAATTCAACAAACCAGCACTTGATTCACACTCTATCCAACTCACTGATCATGAATCTTCAACAAAAACAAGGTGTTATGTTGAAGAAATTTGAATTGTGATTTGAAGAAAAATTTGGAGGGAGAAAATTCTTAGATCTAGAAATGGTGAATTGTGATTAACCCCCTTCCATTCTATTATGATTAGAGTATTTATATCCTTTCCTAATCACCTTGCTAATCCATGTTTAATTTGGTTAATGAAAATAAGGTGTTTTTGCAAATTCAAAAAATGCATGGTGCATGGGCTAATTACACGTGAACAGTACCCTTGGCTTGATCATTTTCACTTAAAATTATCTTTTAAACTCAATGGCAATGGTAGAAAGTCCATACAATGCACCATTTTTGAATTTTGCAATTTCCCTCCAAAAAAGGCATGGATATGCAAGTGATCATGTGATAACAATTCATGCAATGTGATGATTGTTTTGGAAAGCTTATGTCATGACAAGAAAAATGCAAGAAGAGCCACCAAAATTGGAGTTATGAATCAAAAGATATGGCCATTTGAAGTTCCATGCACACTTGGCAATGATTGGGTCATATCTCTTCAACCATTCATCAGATGCTCTTGATTTTGGACTTTTTGGAAATGGGAGAGAGAGATCTTCAACTTTCATGTTGGACAAAATTTCATTTGAAGCTTCTTTGAAGATGGAAAATTGAGTTGAAGTTGGATCAAAAACTTGCCATTTTTGAAAAGTTGAAATTATAGGTCACTTTCCATTTTTGGAAACTTTTGACTTGACTTCAAATTCTTCAACCTTGATCTTTAAAATGATGAATAAGCATTATTTGGACATGAATGGGATGAAGAAACTCAATTTCCACACTCAAGACCCACAATTGACTTTTCAGTTGACTGCATAGGCCCTTAGATGACCTGAAATTGTTCTGATGAATTTGGGGACTTTGCCACTTGGGAACTTGCTCCACCATGAACCTATAGTTCACATAAGCTCAAAATAATGATCACATGATCCACATCTCAATGGAAACTTCATCTTTTGCACACAAGATTTACTTGAACTGCCTTGACTGTTGATTGCTTAAGCTACAAGTAACAAAGGTTAATGACATATTTTTGTACATTTTGATTAGTGATTAAAAGAAAAGCAATGATATACAAATGCAAGCAATGCTTGGTGATCAAGAATCACTCTCAAAGGGATCCTACCCACAGGGAAGGAAGCAAGGTGTCCAATGATCCTTGAGGCAATGCAATGTTATGATATGATGCCATGAGGGATCTTAGGGACAAAATTGGGGTCTTACATATAGCACGTCTTCATTCAGAAAGAAGTTGATAGCCAGTCTCTCAAGGTCTTCTTATCTTTGTTTGATGCCTCGGGTGGGTATTCTTGACTCTGGATATAACACTTGATGTCGTGGTACCATGGCTTGTCAATAGAGACTTCTTCCATTGCAAATACATGAGCGGGTCTATCAAGACACATAACATCGATCTTAGGCACATCATTCCAACGATTCACAATGATCATGAAAGCCAAAGTTTCCAAGGCATCTGCCATTTGATTTTCCTCATGAGGGATGTGATGAAATTCAATCTTGTTGAAGAAAGTAGATAACCTCCTTGCATAGTCTTTGTATGGGATTAGGCTGGGTTGCCGAGTTTCCCATTCTCCTTTAATTTGATTGACAACTAGAGTTAAGTCTCCATAAACATCGAGATTTTTTATTCTAAGATCAATGACTTCTTCTAGACCCATGATGCAAGCTTCGTATTTCGCCATGTTGTTTGTGCACTTGAATGTCAGTCTTGCAGTAAAAGGGATATGTAAGCCATAAGGATGATTACTGCCCCAATACCATTACCATAAGTATTAACTGCTCCATCAAATATTAAACCCCATTAAGAACCTGGCTATGGCCCTTCATTTGGCAGTGGTTCATTGCAATCTTTGGCTTTTAAGTACATCACATATTCATATGGGAATTTAAAATTTATAGACTCATAATCGTTGATTGGATGATGAGCTAAATGATCGGCCAAGACACTTCCTTTGATAGCTTTCAGGGTGTGATACTCAATGTCATATTCGGACAAGAGCATCTTCCAACAAGCAATTCTTCCAGTCAATGTAGGCTTTTCAAAGATATACTTAATCAGATCCATCTTGGATATCAACCAAGTTGTGTGATTCATCATATATTGACGGAGACGCTTGGCAGCCCAAGTCAGAGCACAACAATTTTTCTCTAGCATGGAATATCGGGACTCGCAGTTAGTGAATTTCTTGCTCAAATAATAGATGGCATACTCTTTTCTTCCCGTTTCATCCTGTTGACCCAAGACACAACCCATAGATTCTTCTAGCACAATTAGATACATAATCAATGGTCTTCCCTCTAATGGAGGGGACAAGATATGAGGTTCTAGCAAATAGTATTTGATATTGTCGAAGGCTTTTTGACAATCGTCCATCCAAACACAACCCTGATCCTTTCGGAGGAGCTTGTAAATGGGAGCACAAGTAGCAGCCATATGAGATATGAACCTTGAAATGTAGTTCAAACGTCTAAGGAACCCTCTCACCTGCTTTTCTGTTTGAGGCACCGACATTTCCTAAATGGCTTTAACCTTGTCGGGATCAACTTCAATACCCTTTTGACTGACGATGAAGCCTAAGATATTTCCTTATCGGACCCCAAAGGTGCATTTGCTTGGGTTCAAGTAGAGTTTGTATTTTCTATAACGCTGAAACAGTTTCGAAAGATACTTAACATGATCTTCCTCAGTCTTTAATTTGGCTATCATATCATCTACATAGACTTAAATCTCCTTATGCATCATGTCATGAAAAAGAGTAGTCATAGCTCGTTGATAGGTGGCACCAGAATTCTTCAAGCCGAAAGATATTACATTGTAGCAAAATGTGCCCCAAGGTGTAATAAAAGTTGTTTTCTCCATATCTTCGGGCGCCATTTTGATTTGATTGTAACCGGAAAATCCATCCATGAAAGAGAAGACCTTGAACTTGGTGGTGTTGTCGACTAACATGTCAATGTGTGGCAAAGGAAAGTCATCCTTAGGATTGGCTTAATTTAGATCTCTATAGTCAACCCACATGCGAACCTTCCTGTCCTTCTTGAGAACTGGCACAATGTTGGCCAACCACTGCGAATACTCTGATGTGACAAGGAAACCTGCACCAATATGCTTTTTCACTTCCTCTTTGATTTTGATCGCCATGTTCGGACGAGTTCTTCTTAGCTTTTGCTTGACCAGTGGGCACTCTGGCCTCAATGGTAAATGATGCTCCACAATATCGGTGTCCAACCCTGGCATGTCTTGGTATGACCAAGCAAACACATCGGTATATTCTCGGAGAAGCTCTATCATGCTCTCTTTTACCTCTGGCGTGAGCAGTGCCCTAACTTTGACTTCTTTTTTATCCTCTTTAGAACCCAAGTTGATTACTTCCACGAGCTCTTTGAATGTCTTAATGGTCTTTTCTTCATTTTTGAGCAGTCTAGAGATTTCATCTGGAATGTCTTCCTCTTCTTCTTCTTCCGCTTCGTACACAAGGAATTCAAAGTTGCAAGAGGGCATAAGGTCATTGGTTTTAATGGATATGTCATGAATTAATATGCACATGTAATTTTATGCTTGTTTTAGAAACAAATAAAAGTGTGAAGTTGTGTGCAGCTATCTGGAAGTGTTTATTTGTTTATTTTAGATTACCATTTTCCAAAAAAAAAAACACCAAAATAATAAAAACAACAATATGGAAACAAAATAACATTTTCATTGATTTAATTCTTGAAACACAATCCCAAACATTCTCACTTTCTCCTTAGGCATAATGAAAGGATATTTTTTTAAATAAAACAAACAACAAAATATTACTTTGAAATGTGAACAACAATAGGAACATCAACAGAGATCCAGTTTTGGAGAATCACTCTGCGGGCTATGAAGTTGGCTGGAACATCTTTAGGATTGTCTTCCACAATGGCATTGGCTTCAGCTACTTCATATTCTGACCCATGGATATATTCAAGTTCTCTATGATGAGGAAAGTAGAAAGTCACATATGCATATTCTGCCTCAAGATCGTATTCAGGATCGTATTCAGGATCGTCGCAGTATTGTTCCCATGTTGAATCATCATCCTCAGTGATGGTACTAACTTCTAGCAAAGTTGGATTGATGAGCCCTCCACTATGGAAAGTTTCTTTGATTTAACGAACAGATCTACTTCCTTATGTAATCTTCTTGGAAGTATGAGAAAAACCTAAACCCTCTCGGTGTTTGTTTTTTGGGAGATCCAAGACGGTTCCCCAACCATCGGTTATACCATCATTTACTAATCGTTGTGCATCCTTGAATGAAGACATGGATACTCCTCTCTTGACATCTTTGTCAATCAAAGAAAGGGCTTGAAATTGAGTTCCAACAGCTTCTTCAGGTTCAAGATAAGAGAAAGATGATAAGTGACTCACAACCAGTGCTTGCTCCCCACAGACTGTCACTAGCTTCCAGTTCTTCACAAATTTAAGCTTCTGATGCAGAGTGGAAGTGACTGCCCCAACTTCATGGATCCAAGGACGACCCAATAAACAACTATACACAACTCCTATGTCCATCACCTGGAATGTTATCTAGAAATCATGAGGTCCTATGGTCATAGGAAGGTCGACTTCTCCAATGACTTTTTTTCTAGAACCATCAAAAGCTTTGACAATAATCCCGCTACTCTTCATAGGAGCACCTTGAAAAGAAAATCTGGAAAGTGTCGACTTCGGCATGACATTGAGAGACGAGCATGTATCCACTAACACACTTGACAAAGAGTCATTCATACAGTTGATTGAGATATTTAGTGCCATGTTATGATTTCTTCCTTCTTCGAGGATATCTTCATTACTGAAACTCAAGTTGTTGCAGGTCGTGATGTTAGTAACAATACCATCAAACTGTATGACCGTCACATCATGGTCTACATAGGCTTGTTCTAAGACTTTCTGCAAAGCTTCACGGTGATCCTCAGAGTTCATCAACAAAGATAACAGAGATATCTTGGAAGGTGTATGCAGTAATTGTTCCACCACATTGTATTCACTTTTCCCGATGATCTTCAACACCTCATCGTCATCACTTTTCGGATACATGCTGTCAGATTGGCCAACCGGTTCAAAAGGGATCTTAACATGAGCCTGCTTTCCTGCTGCGACATCCTCAGTCCTTTTTCAAATATATGCCCACTCCTTGTGACCCTGCTTACATAAGCTATATTAACAATGGAGCATAGAGCAACCTCCTTTCCATTCTCAGTCATTGTAGTAGTGTACTTGTAAGGCACGACTTTATCAGATTGGTAGGGAATTGGGCCCGGTAAGTTAATGACCAGAGGAGTCATAGAAGTCTTCCGACTGTCATAAGTAATTTGTATAGGCTCGGAGTCGTTGAACTGAGGAGCTATGACATTCACTTTATTGTCACTATTGACCATATTAACCTGATTATAATATTTGGCTTGGTAGGCTACAATTTAACCTTGGTCCATTTGATCTTGGAGATCCGTTACAATAGTTAGGCATCCTTGAGAGTTCCTAGAACAAACCCTGCAAGAGGCGTAGTTATGTGGAGGCATAAAACCATTCTTGCTATATCTGGCGTGTTTGTTTACTAAGTTCTCGCCCAACAACCGTACATCATAGATCTGGAAATTGCCATGGTGTAGCACCTCAGATTTGCCCTCCTCAGTCATGCATTCATTTTAGGTCATTTAACATTTCATATTGCATTTCATCATGTCAATCAGAATTAGCTCCAAGAGTTTATCTTCCAAGAAGCTTGGATATCATCCAAGTCAATTGGTTTCATTTTCATAGGTTTTCTTCAAAAGATCAAGCTTAACAGGCTCAGTACAGTTCAAAATTCAACTGTGAACTGTTGGTCAACTGAAGGTCAAATGGCTAGGGAATAACTTGAGTTACTTCCAACGTGTTCAAATGAGGCCTATTCATCATTCAACATATTACTCTTGAAGGAACAAAGGTCCAGCGTACAGGTTACAAATTTGGAAAGATGACTTGAACTGTCATGCTCGCTAGGCGAGTAGAATGGTTCGCCTAGCGAGCCATCAGAGTCTGAACTGTCATGCTCGTTAGTCGAGCAGATTCTTCGCTAGGCGAAGCCCACGCGTTTTAAAAATATAACAGAAAAATCTTGGACTTGGACCTCTCTCATTTGAGCCCACAAAGCCATAAAAATCTGGTTATAAATTCTAAATTTCATTGAAACAAAACCCTAGAGAGAGGGAGAACTAATTCAGAGCAGCCTCTAGAGACTGAAGGGAACTCATCTGCAAAGAACCCATTCCATCTCATATAAACCCTAAGATTGTTCTGCAAACCCAACCGTGCAATTCAATTTCATTCGATCTCTCCAATCAGGTTTGCCCTATTTCCATTACTTTATGCTTTCAATCTGAAATTTCTGAAGCATGAGGTATTATGGTTGAATCCGGGAGAGTGGGTATAGTTAGGTTTTGCATGTGGGTTTAGATGTGTATGAATGTGTAGAACAATGCCTTGAATGTTTAATCACTTTGTTGCTGAGATGGATACCATAGGGTTTGGGGTCTCTGAAATCATACTGTTATCAATGGAGGATCCAGAACCCGTAAGCATTCGCTAGCACCTCGCTAGGCGAACATATAGCAAAGCTTCGCTAGCATCTCGCTAAGCGAAGCAGTAGCGATCGTGATAGCAGTTGGTTTTTTTGTTTACTCTCTAATCTGTTCTGTGTTTGTTATGACATGCTTTCTATTATGTCCGGTCACATGTTTTGGTATGTATGTCATGTCTTGATGTGTGGATCCCTGCCCCCTGACTTTGAGTTTTGATACCCTTTTGATGCATTTGCTTGACAAGAGGTTTAGGCCTCCTATCCTTGGTTGCTTTTTGTGAACTTTAGTAGCATGATTCATGTGGTTGCTATGATTCTCTTGTTTGGTGCAACTCTCGATTGCATCCCATCTTGCTATTCTAACTTGTTTGTTGAGTTTTTGTGAGTGCTCACATGACTCTTGAAGAGATCGCTTGCTTGGTATTCCACTTTATTTATGGGATATCGTTTGAAGATTTATTCCGATTACTTTGCTGACTTGCTTTCTTTGATGGTGCTAGCTTGAGAGATCACCGGGTTTCTTGCTTCTTTAGTTGTTATTACTTCGGATTTTTATCCGTGTGGTAGATCTCTTGATCCCTTTATCTTTCCCGCATTTTACCACTCTCTTAGCTGGAAGACCTCGATAGGAGGCAATGTTCTTGTGTGTTTACTTTTGTGCCCCAAAGACCTCCAAGAAGAGGCACCGGTACTAAAGACCTCCACGAAGAGGCAATTGACGGATAAAAGGGATTAGTAGTCAATCCCCCGTTATTCAGTGTGTCGTTCTTTATGCTCGCACTACGTGTCGATACTTCAGAACAAAAACCCCAGATCTTTTGTCCGGTCAGTCAGTGGAGAGGGTTCCACCTTTCTGAATCCCCACTTTTTGTCATGAGCTCACCTTGTCCAGGGTTAAGAGCTATGAGGTCTTATCCTCATTACCCGTTTGATCTGCTCACCCTGACGTTCGATGTCAGTGGTTAAGAGCCCGTTTGATTACCCTTCCATGGCTTGTTTGTCGAGGTTGACATGACCCCTCTTGACTAAAGCCCTACCCATGTATGTTTGAGCCCCGTTGTTGGCGTGTTTACTTTACGCATGTTTATTTTGTATGGTGTGATCGTCTCCCCATAGGGTTGCTAGGCTTCGTATAGTCTCTCGTTTGCATGTCAATTAAGGTAGCACGGTTCCTTCGTCTAGGACTTCCTTTTTGCATGAGCATTCCTAAAACACAAACAAACTCATTGATTTTTCTTCTCCTAAGAACACGTTAACTCCTTCTACTACAGGCGAGTAAGTCTCCAAAGGTCGAGCATCCGGTAGATTGCGTAGTAACGTTGTTCACCTAAAAAACACAAAACAAACAAATAGGTTAGCCGAACTACGGCTTGCTCTGATTCTCATTCCAGATGAGATACGTAGGCATAAGACGCGATGTCTTAGCGAGCACACTCCTCTTTAACCCATAGGTAGCCGAGCTACGAAGACTCTGATTCTCATATTCAGATGAGATACGTATGCAGTGGATGCGACATCCGTGCGAGTCATTTTCTTTTGACCCCTCTTTTAGTGAATAGTACATTAGATAAACCCACACCCTTTAGACAAGAACAACAAGAGTGGATCACGTAGGGTACTACGAATGCGTAGGGGTGCTAATACCTTCCCTTCGTATAATCGACTCCCGAACCCAAGATTTGGTTGCGAGACCTTGTCTTTTCCTTTCCTTTTTTCAGGTTTACTTCGAGCGTTTCCTTTCCCTCCTTTGGGATAAATAACGCACGGTGGCGACTCTTCTGTCATTTATTTTTTCGCCGGTTGTTTTTTTTCGTACTCCTTTTTTAGGTTGCGACAGCTGGCGACTCTGCTGGGGACCCGGTTTACCTAAGCGAGTCCCTCCTAGCTTTTGTAGTTTTCTTGTTTGTTGGGTGTTTATTCTTTTGTACAGTTATTTATTTACCTGCTTCACCTTATTGCATTCATGTACATATGTCTGCTGTATCTGGGGGTTCTGTTGGGTTGTTTGTTTGTTGGGGTGGGATGTTCTACGAGATAAGCCCACTACCCAGGCTTGAGTGTACACACAGGTTTTAGAGTGGATAGTCATGAGGCTTGCGTGGCATGTTGCTACGTTAAGTCGTTCATGAGACCCACATTCCAGACGAGGTTTCTTTTGGATATATTCTAACCTATGGGTGTTCCATAACGACAGATATTCCTTTAGAAATCGTCGACTCTGGTGACCATTTCCCGAGAACTCAGTCGAGGCCTCTCCTCCGAGACGCGTTTATGTTAGCTCTGGTGGGTGCATTCTCGCTGCTCAATCCGAGGACCCCGAGGCTGGGAACTTGCTATTAGGATGTCTTGTTGAGGGGAGTCAGTGGAGGTCATTTATCCCGTAATAATGCCAAACCTTCAGTGGTAAACGTATTATTCGACTGAAGGGCTGAAGCTGACGAACTTCTGTTCTTAGAACCTACTAGTGAGGGGCGGGCTAAATTCAGGAAACCTTAACCTTCAACCAACCCGGTTTTCAAGAGCAGAGATTTGATCTCGTATTATATTCTTCAGTGGGTTTCTCTTCAGACAATGCAACCCAACAGTTGTTCAAGCAGATCATTTTGCATTGCATCACATCATTTTGCATTCATATCATTTAACACATGTTTATCTATTTCTAGGGGTTTACATCTTCCTCTTGATTCTGGTCGGGGTTCTCTGGTTCTCTTAAGATGGATATTGGCAGAAAGAGACATGTTGCCTACAAGTTTCCTGTGGTGTGTTTGGAGCCTATTCAACAGCTGATGAAGTTAATGGATCAGGATTATCTAGAAAGATTCCGGAAGGACTATGGTTTGATTCTAAGATTCATTACGGTTCTCTCCAAAGATTAACATGATGCTCTCTTTACATTGTTGCAGTTCTATGACCCTCAATTGAGGTGTTTCACGTTCCCAGATTATATTTTGGTCCCTACTTTGGAGGAGGTTGCTAGTTTTCTCAGAGTTCCTATCAAGCCGCAGTTGCTATTTTATAGTTCCGAGTTTCTGCCCGATCTCAACATGGTTGCTTCAGTCACATATTTGGGGAAATCAGTCTTGAAGGCTAATATGTGTCAGAAGGGAGGTATGGTTTTCATCTGAGTTTCTTACTGGGAGAAGCAAAGAAGAGGCTTGAAGATGGTGACCAAAGGGGTTTCAATGCTGTGTTGGCTCTTTGTGTGTATGGGATTGTCTTGTTCCCTAATGTAGCGAAATTTGTGGACGTAAACGCCATACGCCTCTTCATGTTGGGAAATCCGGTGCCGACCTTGTTGGGGGATTTCTTTCATTCAGTGCATCACAGGAATGAGAATAGAAGGGGAGGATTGGTGAATTGTTGCGCGCCTTTATTTTATAAGTGGTTCAGTTCCCACCTACCCAAGTCAGGAGCGTTCGTTGATGTCAAGAACTCGTTGAGTTGGTCAAAGAGACTGATGGGGTTAAGAGCTAAAGATATTTCTTGGTGGTCAGACCGGAGCTTGCTTCGGGCAGATATTATTCATAGTTGTGGGAACTTCCCGAATGTACCATTGGTAGGAAGAAGAGGAAGTATCAACTATAATCCTTCTCTGGCAGTCAGACAGTTTGGATATGCTTTGAGAACTCCGCCTTTGGAAAAAGATGTGGAAGAATCTCTGTTTTTCCATTCTTCATCTGATTTGACTATATCCCGTAAGGCAGCTGAGGCTTGGCTCAAGGTGATCAAGAGAGGAAGAACTGTGCTTGGAAAAGGAGATCTTAGAACTTACCCTCAGTATGAAGAGTGGCTTCAAGGAAGAGTCAAAGAGTTTGGTCTGCCATTTCCTATTGAAGAACCTTTGTATCCACCTACTCCTTGGCAGTCAACAATGGTGAGCCGAGAGGAGTATGACAAATTGAAGAATGCCATGAAGGAGCTTCAAACTGAAAACTCGGAGTTAAGTGTGAAGCTGCAAGACTGTATGCATCGATTCCATGAGGCAGAATATCAGAAGGAGGAAGCCGTCAGATTGCAAGGGGAAGCAGAGAGGAAATTAGTTGTGGAGGTGGACTTCTTCAGGAAGACAGACAAAGCCCTGGGATCATCCAGTTCTGAGTTGAGGCGAGTCAAAAAGTAGTTAACAGATGCTCTTGGTAAGCTAGCTTGTTGGCAAGAGCAATGGGATACATTTTCAGCTTCTAGGAAGGTAAAGGAGGAGGAGATGATTGCCGAATTGACTAGTCAGATGGAGAAGTTGAAGATTTTGCTGAAGGAGAAGAACAATGAGCTTCTGTGCGCCCGTTCAACCACTGGTTATATCACAGATCAACTCAACAAAGCTCAAGGACAGATTGAGGAACTCAAAGTGCTGGTAGGTTTGAAGAAATCCAGACTTGAAGAGGTATTCGGAGAAGATGATGGGAATTACTATAGAGAGCACATCAACGAGTTGGATGGAGTTATTCACAAGAGGAATCTGCTTATCCGACGTTTGAGAGAATCTCCGGATCATCCTGACACAGTGGTACTACTGGCTGAAGTGAGGAGCAATCCTTATGGGTTGTATACAGGAGGCTGATTCCCGATTTTTGTTCCTCTCTTTACTTATTGTATTGTAGTGATGATCCACAGGCTTGTTATGGAGATCCTTTTTGATGAACTATTGGCTAAGGCCTTTCCCTTCTTGAACCCATTTTAATGATAGTTTTCCTAATTGCATCTTGATCTCAGAAGTTTATCCACAACTCGGTTTTTTGCGCTTTCTATCAGATGTGAGATTGGAATCAAGGGGGTAGAATACCCGTTGGAATTGATAAACATGTCATTGCATTTACATATTCATTTGCATATCTTGCATAACAGGTACCGCTGCGGTGTTCTTATATTATTTGGTGTTCATCAGCAGGATAGCTGATTCAGGAATTCACCGGTACGGTACCCGCAGAAACCAACAAAGAGTAATGGAAAGCTTTCAAGCAGATCTAGCAGAGATGAGGACCAACATGGCCCAATTCATGAGTATGATGCAAGGGGTAGTGCAAGGGCAAGAGGAACTCCGAGCCTTGGTCCAGAGACAAGAAACTGTGATTCCCCCTATCGGTCAGAATCCGCCGGAAGGGACCCCTGTCGATGACGCTGTTGTTACCAACCCTGTCAACAACCATGCTAATGGTGACGAATTGCATGGTATTAGAATCAATGGACAACCCATTATTACAGAGGCTGTTAATGCTCGAGCGACACGTGCTCCAGCTCACCATCCTTCTCATTTGGTTGACAAGCAAGAAGATATGTTCACCATTCCCAGTGATGATGATGAATTTGGAAAGGTGGAAGAGAGAGATATAAAGGTCGACGCCCTTGCTGAAAAGATTCGCGCCATGGAGTGCCAGAATTCTTTGGGTTTTGATGTTTCTAATATGGGTTTAGTTGATGGGTTGAGGATCCCGTACAAGTTCAAAGCGCCATCTTTCGACAAGTACAATGGCATTTCTTGTCCCCGAACTCATGTGCAAGCTTACTACCGGAAGATATCCGCTTATACTGATGATGAAAAGATGTGGATGTACTTTTTCCAAGACAGCTTGTCTGGAGCATCTTTGGATTGGTACATGGACTTGAGAAAAGAATCTGTCAAAAGCTGGAGAGAGTTAGGTGAAGATTTTATGAGGCAGTACAAGCATAACATGGACATGGCTCCGAGCAGAACCCAGTTGCAGAGTTTGTTTCAAAAGACTGGTGAGAGTTTCAAGGAATACGCCCAGAGGTGGCGCGAGCTAGCTGCGAGAGTACAACCTCCGATGTTGGTGAGAGAATTGACAGATATGTTCATTGGAACCCTGCAAGGTGTTTTCATGGATCATATGGGAAGTTGCCCGTTTGGTAGTTTTTCGGATGTTGTGATTTGCGGAGAAAGAACG
This sequence comes from Lathyrus oleraceus, assembly GCF_024323335.1. Lineage (NCBI taxonomy): Eukaryota > Viridiplantae > Streptophyta > Magnoliopsida > Fabales > Fabaceae > Lathyrus > Lathyrus oleraceus. The sequence continues at coordinate 488,226,268 of NC_066581.1, read as the reverse complement.
GAAAGTCTTATCAAAGCGGGAAAAATCCAAGACCCTGGTTCTTCAAGTTCTTCAAGTGCTAAGAAACCATTTTCTGGGGCACCCAGAAGGAGAGAGGGTGAGACAAATGCTATATGTAATCAGAGAAATGGAAACAGAGGACAACAATACCGTTAAGTTGCTGCTGTGACTATTCCAGCAACCCCACCTCAACAACAACAAAGAGGACAACCACAACAACAACAACAACAACGCCAATTCCAACCAAGACAAAGAATGCCAGATCGTCATTTTGATCCGTTGCCAATGACTTATGCTGAATTATTCCCTGAACTGCTCAAGTTAAAGTTTGTTGAACTTCGCACTATGGCTCCATTAACAAGGATTCCCGCTGGTTATGATGCCAATGTCCGTTGTGATTTTCATTCTGGTGCGCCAGGGCACCACATCGAGAGTTGTCGGGCTTTTCACCATAAAGTCCAAGACTTGATTGATGCCAAGACGATTAACTTTGCTCCTACTCCGAATGTGGTGAATAATCCTATGCCTTAGCATGGAGGGCCCAGAGTAAACAGTGTGGAAGATGGGGAAAATTTGAACTTGGTAGTCGATGTTAATGACGTTCAGACTTCGTTGTTTATGGTGAAGGAACGTCTGCTTAGAGGGGGAGTATTCCCGGGATGTGACAAGAATTGTTCAAATTGTGGTAATCATAAGAATGGCTGTGTGAAATTGACAGAAGGTATCCAGGAATTGATGAATGAAGGTTGTTTATAGTTTGATCGAGTAATGAAAGACCGTGGAGAGGTGTAGCACCTCAAATTTGCACCTCCCATTTGTACATTCATTTTCATGATTAGGTCATTAACATAACATTGTCCACTGCATAACATTGCATTGTCCTTTGCCCAAGTGCAAGTTCATCAGACAAGATTAGGTCAAGATGATCAGTGGATCAGTCAAGCAAGCAAGCAAGTGCAAATCCTATTGAGACAAAGCCCCATGATTGATTCAACAAGTTCAAATGACCTAGGGATCATTTTGAAGTGGTTTGGCCAAGGATTGGATGTTTAGAAGTCATCAGTCAAGCTGAATTTCATCTGAAACCCTGGAAAGTCAACTGTGGTCAACTATGCCAGGAATCAAGGATTTGAAGGTGGGAGTTGGTTTGAGAGGCCTCATTCATGTCCATACAAGTCTCATTTGACATGTCAAAGATCAAGATTGAAGAATTTGAGGTCAGATGAAAAGTTTCCAGAAATAGTAAGTGACCTGTAATTTCAAGCTGCCAAAAATGGAAAGGTCTTCTCCTCAAATTTACATCATCATACAAGCTTCAAATGAAATTTTGTCCAAAATGAAAGTTGAAGATCTTGCTCTCACCTTTCCAAAAAGTCAAAGAACACTCATTTCTCATGTGTGGTTGGCAAGTTGTGATCAAATCATTTTCAAGAAAAGTTGAACTTCAAGGAGGCATAACTCTTGAACCATTTGGCCAATTCATGTGATTCTTTTTTGAGCAAACTCCATTTGACATGCACTATCATAATCCATCATCACATTTCATCCAAAATCATTACATAAAAAGTCCATTTTTCAAGTGATTTGAATTTGAAAAAGGGAGGGAAAAAAGTCATTTTCAAAACTAAGCATTTTTCATGCATTCCAAGCTTGGCAATTGGTCTTATATCACATTTGGGATATGCTTGAGCTGAATTTCGTGCACTGTAGCAATCATTCATGCATATGAGGGTGGCTTGGCTAATTTGTACATAAACATGCATTTCACTAATTCACTTCCATTTCAGCTAATTGGGATTAACAAAAATGATTAACAACTCATATAAATAACTAATCCTAACTGAATTCATCATTAGCATTCATTCATCTCAGATCTAGAATCCAAAATCCCAAATTCTCTCAACTTTTCATCTTCATTTTTCTGAGATTTCTTCATAGATCTTGAATTGATCTTCAAGGATCCATCATCTCCAAGCATTGTTGGAGCTTTTGCAAGCAGAAATTCACCACTGTCGAGCCTATTCTTGAACTGTTACATTGAGCTTCTTCTATGGTAAGTGTTGATTGGAGCTGCTTCAAGAACAATTGAGCCACGATCCTCACTTCATTCATCTTCTGCATCATTAAGGAACATCTGTTTTCACTTCTAAGGCCTTGAAACTCACGATTTCAGATCTGCTCTTCGATTAAGGTTGGAATTCGATCCTTACAATTCTTGAAATCATGATATGCTTTGGATAGATCTTGCCATGCTGATTGTGCTGCACTTTGTAGAATAGAATTTCATTGAAAATTGAATGAGTTATCTTGATTTAAAGTGTGATGTTCAAAACTTTCCATGCTCAATCTGGACTTGTTAACTTGAATTAGGAAAAATCAATGTTATATTGTTGATGTACATGCAAAGATGAATCGAATGGTATATCGTTTGTTGAATTCTGGAACAAAAGTTCATGATGATGATGAACACGTATGAACGTGCATAAACCCTAATTTCTGCGTTTCCAGATTTCCCTAGATCCTTGCTGAGCCATGTTTGCATGAAATTCGTGTTTATGAGCCATGCCACGAATCAGAGCGCGACACACACTTAAGTGAAACGCAACGTTTCACTTAAGTGGCATCACATTTCCGAAATTGCCATTTTCAGCCATAATTCCATTTAATTCATTTTTGATTTCAATTTTTATTTCATTTTGTATGCTGATCTTAGAAAAATCATAAGTCATTCAATACTTGTCCAAATAATGTGGAATTTTTTGTGAAATGTTCTTCATGATCTCTAGTTTTTTATGGTGATTTTTCCAGAATTTATGCACGTGTGGATTTCTGTTTTGCCTAGGGTTTGTTCATGTGTATCCAATTTGTACCTTCCATGCCATTTTGCTTGTGAAATAATGATGCTTAATTGGATGAGGCTGAAATTGTTTGTGCTTGTTCTAGACACCTTTAGGAGCATTTTGATATGTGGTTGGTGATTTTTGAGTTTCTGGATTGTGAGATATGATTTTTTGAATAGAGGTGTGACAATTTGTGTCACACCATTCTTGTCCAATTTGATGATTTTTGTTACCATGCCATATGAACATGAAATAATCTGGATTTTTGCATGTTGATACTTATGAATGTTGAGAATGCTTGTGAATTTTCCTGGAACTTTTGAGTGCATTTCCTATTTGTTTGATAATTTCTCCCCTGTTTGACCAAATGTGGACTTCTTGTGAGACATGATTTTATTTGATTTGTGAAATCCTTGTGGTTAATTGGATGGACTTGAAATTTGGCATGTGTAATATAGACAACTTGAAGTTTGTCATGGCTTTGATTTCATTCATTTATCATGCTTGGTCTCTGTGTTATGATTGCTTGAAGTGGATGCATGTTTTGATGCCTTGTATGATCTTGTTTGAACTTGGCTTGACTTTATGAATTTAATTGATTTGCTTCCCTTGGTCCAAATAACTTGAAATTTGGTGTGATTGTCATGTTATGAATGCTGTTTGACCATGATTTTTTTGGGGATTTATTGAAATGTTTGTGAATTGATTTGAGTTGAATCTTTCTGTTTGGTTCTTTGAGGTTCTAAATTGCATGTTTTGTACTCTTTGCTTCATGAAATGATAATGGTCGATGATATGAATGTGAAACCACTTGGATTTGTTTCTTATTTGATTGATCTTGATTTTGGATAAGTTTCATGTTCTGTTTTGACTTTTTGTTCTCATTTTGACCCTAGTCTTGTACTAGTGGTTTGTGTTCTCACATTTGAGCTTTGTTTCAGGTTAAAAGCACAATTTGCTTATGCTTGATGATGTGCCCTCAATTGGAGTTGGATTGTTGCTTGTTTATGACTAACTTTGAATTTGTTTTGTAGGTTTTGAAACTTGAGTTTGTGCCATGTGGCTTGCACCTTTGTGCATTGACTGTTGTTTGACTGTATAGTTAACTATTGACCATTGTCTGTTTGCTTTTTGTTTGTCTGGTATACTGATTATATTGGATTGATTTCAGGTGCCTTAGTTGCTATAGTTCCCTTATGAACTTGTGTTTGCTTTGCTTGCTAGCTTGAGCACTGAGGTATAATGATCTCTTCTCCATGTAGTCTGGAAGACCTGGCCTGTTACTTGGCCAGGCACCTGTCTGAAGTCCTCCTTAAGAGGCAATGTTTGTGCTTGTTTATTGTTGTCCCCAAGCAGGAAAAGACCTTTGTAAGGCAATTGGCAGACACAAGAGGTGTGTAGTCCACCTCCTGCTATTCTGTTGAGTCGTCCCTTGGCTCACATCACATGTTGATGCCTTGTGGACATTAACCCAAGATCAGTTGAGTCAGTGTCATAAGTGTAGAAGGGTTCCCACTTTCTGGACCCACACTTCATTGTCTGAAGCTTTCCCTGACCAGGGATAGGAGCTGTGAAGTCTAATCTTCACTCACCTTTCATCTGGCTTCACCTTGACTCTCAATGTCAAAGTTAAGAGCTAACATTACCCTTCCAGTTGGCTTGCTCTTGCAGCCTAACCTTTTGTTTGAGCCCCACTTAATGTGTATATAGTGAGTGCTATCTGTAATTGTTTGCTTTGCTATTGCCTATGCTTTAGGTTTAGCTTGCTTCCTGTGCAAGGTAGATAGCAACCTTGACTTAGGGATGATTTTGCATGATAACATCTAGGCTCGAGTTAGTCTCCCTAGTTGTGTCTCCCTCTGTTATCTGGTTAGGCTAGTCTTGTGTCCCTGCGTAGGGGAACTACGTCGCCCTGATCCTCATACCAGATGAGGTACGTAGGCAGGAGATGAGCTGATCTCTCCGGGCGCCCGTTTTTGTTTTGTCTTGTGTCCCTGCGTAGGGGAACTACGTCGCCCTGATCCTCATACCAGATGAGGTACGTAGGCAGGAGATGAGCTGATCTCTCCGGGCGCCCGTTTTTGTTTTGTCTTGTGTGTGTCAGGAGATGGATGTAAGCCCAGCGATTGGCATTCCGTATCCTCTTGTTGTGTGCTTGGAATCCGGTATAAGTCCATCAAGTGGCATCTGGTTTCCAGTGTGGGTGCGTTTTGGTTCGGAAGCTGATGTAAGTCCAGCGATTGGCATTCGGGTTCCATGTTTGCCCGTGTTTGTGTGGTTTTGTTTGTGTGCGTGAGCCGAGCTACGGATGCTCTGATTCTTCTTAGTCCAAGAAGATACGTATGCATAGGATGCGACATCCTAGCGAGCATGTTTCCCCAGTCCGAACTACTTCGACTCTGATGTCTATGCTTGATAGACTAAGTAGGCCCAGGATGCGATATCCTGCCGAGTCAGTTTTGTTTGTTTTCTTGTGTCTCTTTCAGCCAGTATTTGTTTGTTTGTGAGCAGTGTTTTAGCAACCATTTTCCTCCCTCTTGTGCGTGGATCCCGTCGAGTACGACGGATGCGTAGGGGTGCTAATACCTTCCCTTCGCATAACCGACCCCCGATCCCATTCTCTCTGGTCGCGAGACCATGCTTTTTCCAGGTTTACTCTGAGCGTTTCCTTTCCCACTTTTGGGATAAATAACGCACGGTGGCGGCTCTGTTGTTCATGTTTCCCGCCGGTTTTTCGCGTAATGCGACAGCTGGCGACTCTGCTGGGGACTTAACAGAGAAGTTGACCTCTTGCTGGTCCATCTTCCCTAAGCGAGTCTCTCCTAGCGCTCTCTAGGTTAGGGTTTTGGTTGCTATTTGCTGTTATTTATTGCATTCATTCATTTATTGTTTGCATTTATTGTGTGCATTTATGTTTGCATTCATTCATATTCATCTGCTGGTTGTGCTGTGTTTTCTCTGTGGGGGTGGGAGTTACTCGAGGTAAAAGGCCCAATACCCAGGCTATGAGTGAAATCTAGGAAACCTAGGAATAAAGTGATTCATGGGAAGCAGGTGGTATGCGCCACTTAGCGGAACAGTTCAGACTCTGATGGGGTATTATCGGTGCATACATCGGGTGTGCACAGGATGATATTCTTGAAAGGGTTGTTTATCCTGCGTTTCTCTCGACCTTACCCTGGCCTAGATGACACCCGTGAGTGGGGAGGGAATGATCATTATTACAGGTACTGTAGCAGACTTGTTGGTGACTCTGAGTACTGATGGTGACTTTGGTTCAGATGAACTTGTGGGTATTTACTTCTGTCACGCCGGAATTCTGTCCGTGATATCTATCAGCGGGTTCCGTTTATTTCGGATCCCCAGGTTGAATTTGGGAGTTCTCGTTCAGAAGATCTGGTTGTCGTCCGTTCAGTGGATGTTCCTGTGATGATGAGATGTAATCTCCGGTTCCGTTTATTTCGGAACTCCCCAAGTTGGATTTATGGTGACTTAGTCCCTCAGATGACTGTGACTGGTTCAGAGACTTGATGGGTCTTCAGATGACTTGGTGGCACAGTGACCTGCATTCATGCATTTGCATCATTCTCATTTCGCATTCATCTGCATTCAACCCATGTCTATCCGTACTCAGGGTCCATTTTTGATTAAGATTCTGGTTGAGAGATATCCAGATATCAGAATGTTGTTGATGAAAAATTGTTTGTCTCAGTGACGCCAGAGTCAAAGGACAGGATATTCCTGGTACGGATAGACATTGCATGTGTGAGTCATACTAACCCATTTGCTGTTTTGTAGGTGTCAACCGGTGCGCATAGCTCTTCTGTTCAGGATGGATCCACCCAGCGCCGACCTTCTTGAGATGAAAGAGATGATAAGGGAGTTGTTCAGTGTGGTGCAAGGGCTTGCCCTGGGGCAGAAAGCAGTGGTTGAGAGATTGGAAAGAATTGAAGGCTGGATAATCAAGGAGAAAGTTCAGGGAAAGGCTCTGTCAGCCGAAGCAAATAACCCCTCTGGTACAGTAGCAAAGAAACCATCTGGTGGTGGTCCACTCAAAAAGGAGGTTGAATCAGGAGGTGTGGAGACCAAGAAAGAACGCGGTAAGGATCATTATCACCCTTATGCTGCCGCTGTAACTACTCCTGTTGATAATCCAACTGTACCACAGCAACAACCACTACCTCCACAGAGAGCACTGAAAGCTAAGAGCCTAGTGAAGAAGGAGAAGGTTGATCGTCAGTTTGAGGAGCCACCTGTGACTTACACTCTCCTGTTCAAAAGATTGAAGGATCTGGGGTTAGTCCGGCCAAGGATATTGATTCCCGTGGAACGAAAGCGGAGACCTCCAAACTATGATGAGAAGGCCAGGTGCGATTTCCATTCTGGGGCACCCGGGCACAGCATTAAGGGTTGTAGAGCTTTCAAGCATGTCGTCCAGGACATGGTGGACTCTAAGGCTATCAACTTGACACATATAATGAATGGAGATGTCAACCCCGTACCCAGGCAGGGTCCTGTAAAAGTAAAGATGGTGAAAAGGGCCAAGAGAAGAATGGAGGTGACTGAGGAGGGTCAGTTAAAGGTTCCAATGGCTGTGGTTCCAAAACCTCTGATGAAGGATGGGGTTTTCCCTGATGCTGATATTTGTTGTGCGGCCGTCGCCACAAAGGGATGTGTAGTGATGGGAGACACTACCCAGAAGATGAAGGAAGTAGAAGCGGACAGTGAAAAATTTGAAACACCAAATCAAGCAATTGAAACCGTCAAGGTGGAGAATGCCCTTGTTGCTGAGAAAGAGAAAAGGCTGTCCATTTCCTCTTATAAACAAGCCCTGGAAGTGGTGAAGAACAGAGAGGCCCGAGGCTGGGGAAGGATCATTGATATTATGGTAAAAGCGGACATGTTTGGGGTCGGTTATCAGCCGGATCAGAAGTCGGCTAGACCAAACAGAGGATGTCGTCCACCGTACACCTTTGTCAGTGCAGGAATGCTGGATCCTGATCATGCCTGTTCAGTGGGTGAAGAGATCGACACTGACCGCGAGCTCGAGGCGTGGATAAAGTCGTGCATACCAGAGAATTGGAAGGCCTCCAAGATCACCACCGTCACTCATTCAGAAGAGTAGTATTTCTGTGTTTCAATTTTGTTTGCATGAAAGCCATACGTTTTGCCCGAAACGTAATGGTCCATTGTAAGGGCCATCTTGTGTGTTTCATTGTGCAACATTTTGCATCAGTAATAAATGGATGTTTTTGTGATTAAAAGCGGTGTTCCCTGTTTTTCACTTGTTTTTGCAGTTTTAAGAAATAAAAATGGCAATGTTTTTCTTTTTCTTTCCTTTTGATTTATTTGGTTCCTACCTCAAAAGTGGTTATCCTCCTGATCTCATTGATAACTATTCGGTTACACCTCTGTATGACTTCGACAATCCGATCTATCATGCTGAAGAATAAGGCGAAGAAGATTGTGATCTGCTGGAATTAGCCCGGTTGTTGAGACAAGAGGAGAAGGTGATTCAACCGCACGAGGAGCGATTCAAAATTAATATTCCAGGCACCGCCGAGGTCAGAAAGGAAGTGAAAGTTGGACCACTTCAGAGGCGAGTCGAGAGCAGAATGGTAGCCCTGTTGAAAGAGCATGTGGATACCTTCGCCTGGTCGTGTCAGGATATGCCAGGATCGGATATCGATGTCGTTGTGCACAAGTTACCATGGAGAGAAGACTGTCCTCTAGTGAAGCAGAACGCCAGTGCCACGTATCAGAGTGACTTTGCTTCATGATATGATCGTGGAATCAAATGCTATGTTGATGACATGATAGCAAAGTCCCAGGCAGAAAAAGGGTATCTGGTGAATCCGGGGCAAGTTGTTTGACCGGGTTGAGACAACTCAGACCGAGGTTGAGTCCGAATCAGTGCACTTGTGGAGTGCTGTCCGGTAAGTTGCCGAGACTTATTGTGAACGAAAGAGGAGTCGAGGTCGATCCTGAAAAAGAAAAAAAAAGAAAGGAAAAAAAGAAAAGAAAGAAAAAAAGTAATGCAAGAAATGCCTGAACCGAAAAAAGGAAAGCAAACGGTCAGATGGATAATGGTTGCCAAGGGGCATTAAAAAAAAATTGCAGGAACCTCTGATTCTGATGACTCTGGTAGAGAGATGGTCATTAATTCTGTAATTGACAGCCCTCGATGGGTCTACGAGGTGCGTATTGGGTCAGTATGACGAGTCTTGTCGAAAAGAGCATGCAATTTACCTAAGCAAAAAGTTTATCGACTGTGAAACAATACATTCACTGTTCGAGAAAACTTGCTGTACTTTGGCATAGGCTGCTCGCCGACTGAGACAGTATATGCTGGTTCATACCACTTTGTGGATTCCTAAGATGGATCTGATCAAGTATGTGCTTAAAGGAGCTAGCATTGACCGGACGGGTTGTGAGGGCAAATAATGTTGATTGAATACAATAGTCAGTATACCTCTCGGAAAGCAATCAAGGGGGTTATATTGTCTGTTTACATCGCCCAGCGACCCATTGAGGATTATCAACCAAGGAAGTTTGAGTTCCCTGATTAGGACATCTCGAGGTGCTCAAATCGAAAGATTGTGAGGGACCGATCCCGGAGGAGGGGCCTGACCATGAATCCGAACGGATTTTGATGTCTGATGGGGAAGAGAGTAATATGGATGAGTCAGTGATGCTTTGGTTACGCCAAAGGGATCCCACGTTCCCTTCGTTGCCCGGATAACATTTGAATGCATCAACAATGGTGGCTGAGTACGAAGCTTGGGTATCGATCTGTGGTGCGTACGTCTACTAGGGCAATGCCTTCCTCGGAGGTGTATGAGAAGGAATCGGTGCTACCATTTGAGGTCCTAATTAGAGAAGGCTGAGGTGATAAGGACTCGGTATGACGCATTGAGCCTGACTGAGGAAAGGGGTTGACGGTTACTTGGCATGGGGCAGTTGTACCCGGTGAATGAAGCGTGTTGTTGACCGAAAAGTGCGACCTCGTGCATCCCACGTGAGAGGGCTAAGGATCCTTCATCCTCAACGATAGTGGGGAAAGTGGATATACAGTTATGGATCCCATTCGTGGTCAAAAAGGGTTTTCTCTAATAGAGCCTTGTTGTCGACAACCACGGATGATGAAGATTTTCCATCCCCTGTGAATGCGGACGCAGTTAGAAGATACTTTGTAAGAAAGACCCGCTGGACAAAAAAAAAAAGTCCAGGCAAAAAGGGGCATCCCGGCGAACCGAAAAAAAAAGAGAAAAGGTTCGGGCAAACGTTAGGGATAATAAAAGAAAAGAACTGTACACCCGACAAGTCGAAAACCCCACAAGGGCGACTTGGGCAAAAAAGGGTATCCCGGTGGACTGAAAACCCGAAAGGGCGGTCCAGGCAAAAGAGGGATTGAAACGAACAACTGCGTCTAGCATGATTGTTTGTGCTTTGGATATGACTTGGATAATCTCCGATAGAGATCGATCGGAAGCGTCTTATTCAGAAGACAGAAAGTGCGGAAAGTCTTGAGGACATATGGGGTGTAACTGAGTTGGAACCCGATGAGATCACGGTTTCACATTGCCATTAGGGTAGAATTTTCCTTTTGTGCGCGATCACCTCTTTTCAGGGATTGCTTCCTGTGTGTTGCTCGGTTTTGAGCCGTCTTTTCAGTCAGTAAAATGCGTGTTCAGTCAAATAGTTTTGTTTTTGTTTTCATTACCGCTTTGATTGCGAAAACATCCGTTTATTTTGATAAGAATATTTGCATTTTTTGAAACATGGAGATCCCTTCCGATGCATGCTTACAAGGTTGAAAGCGTGAAATCTTATTCGGAAGTTTGAGTGACCAAGGTGTTGAAATGTTGGCACGCCTGGGGCACGCTTTTATCTAACGATCTCTTGTGCGGGTGCTGTTAGATATCTTCATTCACTGGCAGGTTGTGATATGAAGCCTTTTGACAAAAGATCCCCACAGAGTCCAACCAGGGGCAAGGGATGGACGAACAATGAAAGGACGGTGGAGGATTACGACGACGATCCTGGAGGGTTAACCAAGAAGACTCTTCAAAGTCCGAGGGCTGGAAGATTTGTATGAATCCCAGAAGTTCGATCTCCGCGGAGTACGGAGGAGTCAGGAATACAAGGTGATGAATCAGAAAAGTCCAGATGAGTCTGGGAGTTCTCAAAAGTGGAAAGTCGACACTATGGTGGGATGGTGAACCCCAGTGTTCGACAAATCGACGGGCGGTCCGTGTCCAACAAGCCGTATCTCCCCAGTGGGTTTGAGAGTGTTATCTCCCTAGAAGATTCGAGATCGGTGTCTCCTCAGTGAATCTGAAGGTTGACGTATCCCCAGCGTGGTTGTGAAGGCTTTCCCCATCAGGGTGTGGAGTGTTTTCCCCTAGTGGATCTCCGTAGCAAAGGGTTTGTGTTGATGGTTCTCCCCCAGCAAGGTCCCCAAGTGGATCGAGTCCGATGAAATCATCCCCAGTAGAGATAAGCATTGGTGTTTTCCCCTAGCAGGGTGATCCCCAAGAAGTTCGGGTTCGACAGGGATCATCCCCAGCAATGGTTGTCTTTCCCCAGCTGGGTGGAAATTGACGTGGTATTGAAATCCTCAGCAGAGTTCCTGGAGCTCTCCGGTGTTGTCTCTGGAGGAGATGTGTTTTTATGCATTCATCATTTAGATAAGCATAGCATATTACATCATTAGTGCGTAGCATTTCCATGACCATGGGGCATTGCGCTAAAAAAACTCATGCATCAGCATTGCAAACATATCCATTAGCCCTAAAGTCGTGGTGACCAAGAATGGATTGTTGGAAGGAGTTTAGCCTCGCGCCTTTGGATTGATTTCGGAATTGGATTCCCCAGCAAGGTAGAAAGGTGTTTTCCCAACAAGTGACTCCGCAAGTGAGCGGGTATCCCCGGCAGTGTTACTCCCCAGATTGGTAGCATTTTGCAAGCTTGGTTTGTTCCCCTGGCAGATGTGGGTGTGTCTGATCTCTCCATATAGAGTCGACCCCTTAAGCAGAGAGTGTCTGTCACTTCCTTCTGCGCTCCCCACGAGTTGTATCCTCGTGGATGACGGTTGTTTCCGTTCCCTCCCCTTGGGATGGGTTTTCCCTATTGAGTTCTTTCCTCAATTAGGTTGAGTCTTGATTCAGTTTGCCTTTTTAGATCGATCCTAAATTGGCTTCCTTGGGCTGTCTCTTGTGCTTCCCTGTGGTATAAATGAATAGTTGCTCACTAACCGGCAATCATTCATCTTATCCTCAGCAGATTTTGGTGGCCTCTGCCTACAAACCAGCAGTTGTAAGTCCTATCTTTATGGTCTTCTACCTACTATCCGGTAGATGTGAATCCTCTTTTCTCCCCTTTGTGGAGTCTACCCTTGTGCTCATCCTAGTGATGACGGTTACTGTTCAGTGGTTTTCTACCTACTAACCGGTAGATGTAATCCCCTCTTTGTGGTTATCATTATCCAATCGGTATTGATATTCCTTTCCCCTTTCGGATATTTGCTCCGAGTCAGCAACCTTATCCCCAGCGAGTGTTTAGCCTTGCCCTGACATATATAGATGTCATCTTGTGATACCAGTCAATGTAATGTTAACACCCGCGTGTGTTCTTTCTTTGGTGTCGGTAAACACCATCTTTCGGTGTACACATCGAGTATTTCCCAGTCATTCGTTAATGTCTGGTCTTCTTTTGATGTCGGTAAACATCATCTTTCGATGTTCGTAATACCCTTATTCTTCCCCAGAAGATTCCTCCTCTCCGTTGGTGTCGATAAACGTCGAGTTTTTCCTAGTTGTCCGTTGACAACTGGCTGTATTTTTCTTCCCCAGTAGGGTCACCTCTCTGTTGGTGTCAATAAACGTCGAGTTTTTCCTAGTTATCCGTTGATAACTAGTTGTATCCCTTTTACCTCAGTTCTACCTCTCCGTTGGTTTTGATAAACGTTGAGTTTTTCCTATGCGTCCGATGACGTATAGTTGCTTATTCCCCACAGATCATTAGTTAATGGCTGTTGATTCCCCTCAGAGTTACCTCTCTGTTGGTTTCGATAAACGTCGAGTTTTTCCCGATCGTCTGTTGACGGTTGTTGGTGATATATTTCCCCATGCAGAGTTACCTCTCCGTTGGTCTCGGTAAACGTTGAGTTTTTCTCATTCGTCCGTCGATGTCTGATTGTGCATCCTATTCACCAGTCATTCGTTAATGTATGTTTGCTTCCCAGCCAGAATCCCTAGTATGGTCGTCGGTGGAAGTCCTATTCAGTTTCCGGTTGTTGTACCCCTTCCTTAGTGAAGTGGCTTTACCTCTCCGTTGGTTTCGATAAACGTCGAGTTTTTCCTAGTTATCCGTTGATATCTAGTTGTATCCTCCCCACAGACCATCCGTTGATGTCTGTTCACCTCTCTGTTGGTTTCGATAAACGTCGAGTTTTTCCTAGTTATCCGTTGATATCTAGTTGTATCCTCCCCACAGACCATCCGTTGATGTCTGTTCACCTCTTCGTTGGTTTCGATAAACGTCGAGTTTTTCCTAGTTATCCGTTGATACCTAGTTGTACTTTCCCCAGTAAGTCTCCTTCTCCGTTGGTGTCGATAAACGTCGAGCTTTCTCCCTTTCGTCCGTTGACGTCTGGTCGAGTCTTCCCAGTTCATCCGTCATCCGTTGATGCCTAGTTGTACTTTCCCCAGTAAGTCTCCTTCTCCGTTGGTGTCGATAAACGTCGAGCTTTCTCCCTTTCATCCGTTGACGTCTGGTCGAGTCTTCCCAGTTCATCCATCGTCCGTTGATGTCTGGTCTCCTTCTCCGTTGGTGTCGATAAACGTCGAGCTTCTCCCGTTCGTCCGTTGACGTCTGGTCGAGTTTTCTCCTTCACTGTTGGTGTCGATAAACGTCGAGCTTTCTCCCTTTCGTCCGTTGACGTCTGGTCGAGTCTTCCCAGTTCATCCGTCGTCCGTTGATGTCTGGTCTCCTTCTCCGTTGGTGTCGATAAACGTCGAGCTTCTCCCGTTCGTCCGTTGACGTCTGGTCGAGTTTTCTCCTTCTCCGTTGGTGTCGATAAACGTCGAGCTTCTCCCTTTCGTCCGTTGACGTCTGGTCGAGTCTTCCCAGTTCATCCGTCGTCCGTTGATGTCTGGTTACCTCTCCGTTGGTCTTGGTAAACGTCGAGTTTTTCCTGGTCGTCCTCCAGTAGAGTTACCTCTCCGTTGGTTTTGGTAAACGATGAGTTTTTCCCACTATGTCCGCTGACATGTGGTTGAATTTCTTCCAGTCATTCATTAATGTCTGGATACCTCTCCGTTGGTCTTGGTAAACGTCGAGTTTTTCCTAGTTGTCCGTTGGCATCTAGTTGTGATTTCTCTTCCCATTCATCGTCTTGAGATGTCTGGAGGTGGTTGTGCCTTTGAGAAGAAAAACCAGAAAAAATCAAAATCCTCAGTAATAAATATCATATCCCAATGGACGTTTCCGTTGGTGGATCCCCTCAGTGTTCAAATTTCTACGGTTCTTGGTATTCAATCCCTGGTTACCCTGAAGGTCTGACAGTCGTTGCTCTCATCCATTCGGGTTCCCAGTTGATTGAATAGGGGCAGCTGTAGCACCTCAAATTTGCACCTCCCATTTTTACATTCATTTTCATGATTAGGTCATTAACATAACATTGTCCACTGCATAACATTGCATTATCCTTTGCCCAAGTGCAAGTTCATCAGACAAGATTAGGTCAAGATGATCAGTGGATCAGTCAAGCAAGCAAGCAAGTGAAAATCCTATTGAGAGAAATCCCTATGATTGATTCAACAAGTTCATATGACCTAGGGATCATTTTGAAGTGGTTTGGCCAAGGATTGGATGTTCAGAAGTCATCAGTCAAGCTGAATTTCATCTGAAACCCTGGAAAGTCAACTGTGGTCAACTGTGCCAGGAATCAAGGATTTGAAGGTGGGAGTTGGTTTGAGAGGCCTCATTCATGTCCATACAAGTCTCATTTGACATGTCAAAGATCAAGATTGAAGAATTTGAGGTCAGATGAAAAGTTTCCAGAAATAGTAAGTGACCTGTAATTTCAAGCTGCCAAAAATGGAAAGGTCTTCTACTCAAATTTACATCATCATACAAGCTTCAAATGAAATTTTGTCCAACATTAAAGTTGAAGATCTTTCTCTCACCTTTCCAAAAAGTCTAAGAACACTCATTTCTCATGTGTGGTTGGCAAGTTGTGATCAAATCATTTTCAAGAAAAGTTGAACTTCAAGGAGGCATAACTCTTGAACCATTTGGCCAATTCATGTGATTCTTTTTTGAGCAAACTCCATTTGACATGCACTATCATAATCCATCATCACATTTCATCAAAAATCATTACATAAAAAGTCCATTTTTCAAGTGATTTGAATTTGAAAAAGGGAGGGAAAAACGTCATTTTCAAAACTAAGCATTTTTCATGCATTCCAAGCTTGGCAATTGGTCTTATATTACATTTGGGATATGCTTGAGCTGAATTTCGTGCACTGTAGCAATCATTCATGCATATGAGGGTGGCTTGGCTAATTTGTACATAAACATGCATTTCACTAATTCACTTCCATTTCAGCTAATTGGGATTAACAAAAATGATTAACAGCTCATATAAATAACTAATCCTAACTGAATTCATCATTAGCATTCATTCATCTCAGATCTAGAATCCAAAATCCCAAATTCTCTCAACTTTTCATCTTCATTTTTCTGAGATTTCTTCATAGATCTTGAATTGATCTTCAAGGATCCATCATCTCCAAGCATTGTTGGAGCTTTTGCAAGCAGAAATTCACCACTGTCGAGCCTATTCTTGAACTGTTACATTGAGCTTCTTCTATGGCAAGTGTTGATTGGAGCTGCTTCAAGAACAATTGAGCCACGATCCTCACTTCATTCATCTTCTGCATCATTAAGGAACATCTGTTTTCACTTCTAAGGCCTTGAAACTCACGATTTCAGATCTGCTCTTCGATTAAGGTTGGAATTCGATCCTTACAATTCTTGAAATCATGATATGCTTTGGATAGATCTTGCCATGCTGATTGTGCTGCACTTTGTAGAATAGAATTTCATTGAAAATTGAATGAGTTATCTTGATTTAAAGTGTGATGTTCAAAACTTTCCATGCTCGATCTGGACTTGTTAACTTGAATTAGGAAAAATCAATGTTATATTGTTGATGTACATGCAAAGATGAATCGAATGGTATATCGTTTGTTGAATTCTGGAACAAAAGTTCATGATGATGATGAACACGTATGAACGTGCATAAACCCTAATTTCTGCGTTTCCAGATTTCCCTAGATCCTTGCTGAGCCATGTTTGCATGAAATTCGTGTTTATGAGCCATGCCACGAATCAGAGCGCGACACACACTTAAGTGAAACGCAGCGTTTCACTTAAGTGGCATCACATTTCCGAAATTGCCATTTTCAGCCATAATTCCATTTAATTCATTTTTGATTTCAATTTTTAATTCATTTTGTATGCTGATATTAGAAAAATCATAAGTCATTCAATACTTGTCCAAATAATGTGGAATTTTTTGTGAAATGTTCTTCATGGTCTCTAGTTTTCTATGGTGATTTTTCCAGAATTTATGCACGTGTGGATTTCTGTTTTGCCTAGGGTTTGTTCATGTGTATCCAATTTGTACCTTCCATGCAAGTTTGCTTGTGAAATAATGATGCTTAATTGGATGAGGCTGAAATTTTTTGTGCTTGTTCTAGACACCTTTAGGAGCATTTTGATATGTGGTTGGTGATTTTTGAGTTTCTGGATTGTGAGATATGATTTTTTGAATAGAGGTGTGACAATTTGTGTCACACCATTCTTATCCAATTTGATGATTTTAGTTACCATGCCATATGAACATGAAATAATCTGGATTTTTGCATGTTGATACTTATGAATGTTGAGAATGCTTGTGAATTTTCCTGGAATTTTTGAGTGCATTTCCTATTTGTTTGATAATTTCTCCCCTGTTTGACCAAATGTGGACTTCTTGTGAGACATGATTTTATTTGATTTGTGAAATCCTTGTGGTTAATTGGATGGACTTGAAATTTGGCATGTGTATTATAGACATCTTGAAGTTTGCCATGGCTTTGATTTCATTCATTTATCATGCTTGGTATCTGTTTTATGATTGCTTGAAGTGGATGCATGTTTTGATGCCTTGTATGAGCTTGTTTGAACTTGGCTTGACTTTATGAATTTAATTGATTTGCTTCCCTTGGTCCAAATAACTTGAAATTTGGTGTGATTGTCATGTTATGAATGCTGTTTGACCATGAAGTTTTTGGGGATTTATTGAAATGTTTGTGAATTGATTTGAGTTGAATCTTTCTGTTTGGTTCTTTGAGGTTCTAAATTGCATGTTTTGTACTCTTTGCTTCATGAAATGATAATGGTCGATGATATGAATGTGAAACCACTTGGATTTGTTTCTTATTTGATTGATCTTGATTTTGGATAAGTTTCATGTTCTGTTTTGACTTTTTGTTCTCATTTTGACCCTAGTCTTGTACTAGTGGTTTGTGTTCTCACATTTGAGCTTTGTTTCAGGTTAAAAGCACAATTTGCTTATGCTTGATGATGTGCCCTCAATTGGAGTTGGCTTGTTGCTTGTTTATGACTAACTTTGAATTTGTTTTGTAGGTTTTGAAACTTGAGTTTGTGCCATGTGGCTTGCACCTTTGTGCATTGACTGTTGTTTGACTGTATAGTTAACTATTGACCATTGTCTGTTTGCTTTTTGTTTGTCTGGTATACTGATTATATTGGATTGATTTCAGGTGCCTTAGTTGCTATAGTTCCCTTATGAACTTGTGTTTGCTTTGCTTGCTAGCTTGAGCACTGAGGTATAATGATCTCTTCTCCATGTAGTCTGGAAGACCTGGCCTGTTACTTGGCCAGGCACCTGTCTGAAGTCCTCCTTAAGAGGCAATGTTTGTGCTTGTTTATTGTTGTCCCCAAGCAGGAAAAGACCTTTGTTAAGGCAATTGGCAGACACAAGAGGTGTGTAGTCCACCTCCTGCTATTCTGTTGAGTCGTCCCTTGGCTCACATCACATGTTGATGCCTTGTGGACATTAACCCAAGATCAGTTGAGTCAGTGTCATAAGTGTAGAAGGGTTCCCACTTTCTGGACCCACACTTCATTGTCTGAAGCTCTCCCTGACCAGGGATAGGAGCTGTGAAGTCTAATCTTCACTCACCTTTCATCTGGCTTCACCTTTACTCTCAATGTCAAGGTTAAGAGCTAACATTACCCTTCCAGTTGGCTTGCTTTTGCAGCCTAACCTTTTGTTTGAGCCCCACTTGGTGTGTATATAGTGTGTGCTATCTGTAATTGTTTGCTTTGCTATTGCCTGTGCTTTAGGTTTAGCTTGCTTCATGTGCAAGTTAGATAGCAACCTTGACTTAGGGATGATTTTGCATGATAACATCTAGGCTCGAGTTAGTCTCCCTAGTTGTGTCTCCCTCTGTTATCTGGTTAGGCTAGTCTTGTGTCCCTGCGTAGGGGAACTACGTCACCCTGATCCTCATATCAGATGAGGTACGTAGGCAGGAGATGAGCTGATCTCTCCGGGCGCCCGTTTTTGTTTTGTCTTGTGTCCCTGCGTAGGGGAACTACGTCTCCCTGATCCTCATACCAGATGAGGTACGTAGGCAGGAGATGAGCTGATCTCTCCGGGCGCCCGTTTTTGTTTTGTCTTGTGTGTGTCAGGAGATGGATGTAAGCCCAGCGATTGGCATTCCGTATCCTATTGTTGTGTGCTTGGAGTCCGGTATAAGTCCATCAAGTGGCATCTGGTTTCCAGTGTGGGTGCGTTTTGGTTCGGAAGCTGATGTAAGTCCAGCGATTGGCATTCGGGTTCCATGTTTGCCCGTGTTTGTGTGGTTTTGTTTGTGTGCGTGAGCCGAGCTACGGATGCTCTGATTCTTCTTAGTCCAAGAAGATACGTATGCATAGGATGCGACATCCTAGCGAGCATGTTTCCCCAGTCCGAACTACTTCGACTCTGATGTCTATGCTTGATAGACTAAGTAGGCCCAGGATGCGATATCCTGCCGAGTCAGTTTTGTTTGTTTTCTTGTGTCTCTTTCAGCCAGTATTTGTTTGTTTGTGAGCAGTGTTTTAGCAACCATTTTCCTCCCTCTTGTGCATGGATCCCGTCTAGTACGACAGATGCGTAGGGGTGCTAATACCTTCCCTTCGCATAACCGACTCCCGATCCCATTCTCTCTGGTCGCGAGACCATGCTTTTTCCAGGTTTACTCTGAGCGTTTCCTTTCCCACTTTTGGTATAAATAACGCACGGTGGCGGCTCTGTTGTTCATGTTTCCCGCCGGTTTTTCACGTATTTTCACCATAAAGTCCAAGAATTGATTGATGCCAAGACGATTAACTTTGCTCCTACTCCGAATGTGGTGAATAATCCTATGCCTCAGCATGGAGGGCCCAGAGTAAACAGTGTGGAAGATGGGGAAAATTTGAACTTGGTAGTCGATGTTAATGACGTTCAGACTTCATTGTTTGTGGTGAAGGAACGTCTGCTTAGAGGGGGAGTATTCCCGGGATGTGACAAGAATTGTTCAGATTGTGGTAATCATAAGAATGGCTGTGTGAAATTGACAGAAGGTATCCAGGAATTGATGAATGAAGGTTGTTTACAGTTTGATCGAGTAGTGAAAGACCGTGGAGAGGTATCAACTGTTACCATTTACTTTACACTGTCAGAAGGTCCTGTACGTGCTCCAAGAACTATTAGTGCGCCCGTGATATTGGTACTCCTGTGACCGTAGCTGCGCCCGTGACCATATCTGCTCCGGCGATTGTTGGTGTTCCCGTGATTGTTAATGCTCCAGTAACTATCAGTACTCCTACCACCATTGCTGCTTCTAGTGGAAGACTTTGTGAGAATAGTAGAGCAATTCCGTGGAAATATGATAATGCTTCTTGCAGAAATAGAAGACCTGAGAATTAGACCAGATCAGTAAATCAGACTCTAGTAACAGTTGGTTCGGCTGTGGGTAATGTGGGAGGGCCCAAAGGATTTACGAGAAGTGGTCGTTTGTTTGCACCACAGGTCCCGAAGGATAACAATGCTGAGGCTCTTGCTAGAACAAAAGGAAAACAACTTGTCGCTGAAGAAGAACCAGTGCGAAAGGAAGTGCCCGAGAATTCTTTTGAGAAGGATGTGGAGGAATTTATGAGAATTATCAAGAAAAGTGATTACAAGATCGTGGATCAGTTGAACCAGACACCGTCGAAGATCTCTATTCTCTCTCTGTTGATGTGTTCCGAGGCACACCGTAATGCCCTGTTGAAAATGTTGAATATGGCTTATGTGCCCAAGAGATTTCTGTTAACCAGCTCAAAGGTGTTATTGCAAATGTTAACACGAGACATGGTTTGGGATTCACGGATCTAGACTTGACACCTGAGGGTCGCAATCACAATAGAGCTCTTCATATCACGATGGAATGCAAAGGCGCCGTTTTGTCGCATGTTTTGGTTGATACCGGTTCTTCTTTGAATGTGCTGCCCAAAAAGGCTCTGAGTAAGCTTGATGCCAAAGGGGTTGTTCTCACACCAAGTGATCTTGTTGTCCGTGCTTTTGATGGATCCAAACGATCAGTTTTTGGTGAAGTCACGCTGCCTGTGAAGATCGGCCCGGAAGTGTTTAATATTGTCTTCTATGTGATGGATATTCAACCAGCATATAGTTGTCTGTTGGGGCGTCCCTGGATACATGGAGCCGGAGCAGTTTCTTCGACTCTCCACCAAAAGCTAAAATATGTGTGGGACGGTCAGGTTGTGACCGTGTGTGGCGAAGAGGACATCTTTGTGAGCCATTTATCCTCCTTCAAATATGTGGAGATTGATGGCGAAATTCATGAAACTCCATGTCAAGCTTTTGAGACTGTCAGTATTGAGAAGGTGGATTTTGTTGAATAGAAGAAATCAGGCACCTCGATTGCTTCCTATAAACAAGCTCTGGAGGTCATTCATTCAGGAAACTCGGAAGGCTGGGGCAAAGTGATTGATGTGCCCGTAAAAGAAGACATGTTTGGCATTGGTTATCAGCCTTTTCAACCGTCAGCGCAGGGTGTCCAGAATCAGGAAGGGCCGTGTACTTTCACTAGTGCTGGATTGATGAATCACGAGGATGTCTTCGCAACAGACAATGAGGATGGTGACAGTGATTGTGATATGGATAATTGGGTGCGCCCGTGTGCTCCAGGGGAGAAGATCAACAACTGGACTGCTAAAGAAATAGTCCAAGTTACTCTTCAGACAGAGTAATTTTATTTTGTTTTCTCATTTTGCATGAAAACCCTACGCTCTGCCCAAGGTGTAGTGGTTCATTGTAGGGCCACATCATGTTTTGAATTTTCAATGATTATCATCAATAAAGGATGTTTTGCAATCAAATTTGTGCTCAATGTCTTTCTGTTTTTTTCATTTTCAAAACCATAAAAATGGCAATGTTTTTTTTCTCTGTGACTTCCTTGAACTCTTTTCTAAAATAAAGCATGAAACATCGTTCGTGCAGAATTGATCTTGCGGATTCCATTAAAAACAGTTCTGTTATGGCTTAGTATGACTTCGATAATCCCATTTACCAAGCCGAAGAGGAGAGTGAAGAAGATTGTGAACTCCCCAAAGAATTGGCCAGACTATTGAAACAGGAGGAAAGGGTCATTCAAACTCATCAGGAAGAGTTGGAAGTCATTAACCTTGGTACTGAGGACGCAAAGAAAGAGATCAAGATAGGGGTTTCTTTAGAGGAAAAGGTCAAGAGAGGGCTGATTGAAATGCTGCAAGAACATGTGGATGTATTCGCATGGTCGTATCGAGATATGCCTGGTTTGGATACATATATTGTGGTGCACAGGCTACCTCTCAGAGGAGATTGTCCTTCGGTAAAGCAGAAGCTTCGTAGAACTAGTCCTGATATGGCTGTCAAGATCAAAGAGGAGGTTCAGAAACAGTTGGATGCAAGTTTTCTAGCAGTTACCAATTATCCCCCTTGGGTGGCCAACATCGTACCCGTGCTGAAGAAGGATGGTAAAGTCCGGATGTGTGTCGATTACCGAGATTTAAACAGAGCCAGTCCGAAAGATGACTTCCCATTACCTCACATTGATGTATTGGTCGATAACACTACTCAGTCCTCGGTTTTCTCTTTCATGGATGGATTTTCTGGCTATAATCAGATCAAGATGGCGCCAAAAGACATGGAGAAGACGACATTCATTACACCTTGGGGCATGTTCTGTTATAAGGTAATGCCATTTGGGTTGAAGAACGCCGGTGCTACCTACCAAAGAGCTATGACGACTCTCTTTCATGACATGATGCACAAAGAAATTGAGGTGTACGTGGATGATATGATTGCGAAGTCTCAGACAGAAGAGGAACACTTGGTAAACTTGCAAAAGTTGTTTGAAAGATTGAGAAAGTTCAAACTGAGGCTGAATTCGAACAAGTGTACATTTGGAGTGAGATCTGGAAAGCTGTTAGGTTTCATTGTCAGTGAGAATGGGATTGAGGTTGATCCAGCGAAAGTAAAAGCTATTCAAGAAATGACTGAACCAAGAACGGAAAAGCAGGTTCATGGGTTTTTAGGGAGGCTGAACTACATTGCACAGTTCATATCTCACCTAACAGCTACGTGCGAACCGATATTTAAATTGCTAAGGAAAGATCAAGCAATCAGGTGGAACAATAATTGTCAAAAAGCTTTTGATAAGATAAAAGAATGTTTGCAGAAACCTCCAATTCTTATACCTCCAGTTCTTGGGAGGCCTCTGATAATGTATCTTTCAGTAACAGAGAATTCGATGGGGTGTGTATTGGGACAACATGACGAGTCTGGTCGAAAAGAGCATGCAATATACTACCTTAGCAAAAAGTTTACCGATTGTGAAACAAGATATTCGCTGCTCGAGAAAACTTGCTGCGCTTTGGCATGGGCTGCTCGCCGACTAAGATAGTATATGTTGAACCATACTACCTTGTTGATTTCTAAGATGGACCTAGTAAAGTATATCTTTGAAAAGCCAGCTCTTACCGGACGAGTGGCTCGTTGGCAGATGATTTTGACAGAGTATGATATCCAGTACACATCGCAAAAGGCCATCAAGGGTAGTATTCTGTCTGATTACCTTGCCGAGCAACCAATTGATGACTATCAGCCGATGATGTTTGAATTCCCCGATGAAGATATCATGTACTTAAAGATGAAAGATTGTGAAGAGCCTCTTGTCGAGGAAGGGCCGGATCCCGATGACAAGTGGACACTGATGTTTGATGGGGCGGTAAATGTGAATGGAAATGGTGTTGGGGCAGTACTCATTAATCCTAAAGGTGCACACATGCCTTTTTCCGCCAGATTGACTTTTGAAGTAACCAACAACGAAGCTGAGTACGAGGCCTGTATCATGGGGATTGAGGAAGCCATCGATCTAAGGATCAAAACTATGAACATTTATGGAGATTCTGCTCTAGTGATTAACCAAGTCAATGGAGACTGGAATACTCATCAGCCGCATTTGATTCCTTATAGAGATTACACCAGAAGGATCATAACTTTCTTCAAGACAGTAAAGTTGTATCATGTACCCCGAGATGAAAATCAAATGGTTGATGCCTTAACCACATTGTCTTCCATGATCAAAGTTCATTGGCAGAATCATGTGCCACACATTGCTGTGAATCGACTCGAGAGGCCTACGTATGTGTTTGCAGCCGAGTTTGTTATTGATGAGAAGCCGTGGTTTTATGATATTAAGAATTTCCTCAAAAGCCAAGAGTATCTTGAAGGGGCATCAAAGAATGACAAGAAGACGCTGAGAAGGCTAGCTGGAAACTTTTACTTGAACAAGGATGATGTGTTGTACAAGAGGAACTTTAACATGGTTCTGCTCAGATGCGTGGTTAGACACGAAGCAGACATGTTAATGCAGGAAGTACACGAGGGATCTTTCGGTACCCATGCTGGTGGTCATGCAATGGCCAAGAAGTTGTTAAGAGCCGGTTATTACTGGATAACCATGGAATCTGATTGTTTCAAATACGCTCGGAAGTGCCACAAATGTCAGATCTATGCAGATAAAGTGCATGTACCACCAAACCCTCTGAATATTATGAATTCTCCTTGGCCATTCGCGATGTGGGGCATCGATATGATTGGAAAGATTGAACCTACTGCTTCTAATGGACATCGCTTCATCCTAGTCGCGATTGATTACTTTACCAAGTGGGTGGAAGCAGCTTCCTATGCCAATGTTACCAGACAAGTGGTTGCTCGTTTCATTAAGAAAGAAATTATCTGTCGTTATGGGGTTCCTGAGAGAATCATCACTGATAATGGTTCGAATCTCAATAACAAGATGATGAAAGAGCTTTGCAAAGACTTTAAGATTGAACACCATAATTCTTCTCCTTACAGACCAAAGATGAATGGTGCTGTAGAGGCGGCAAACAAGAACATTAAGAAGATTGTGCAAAAGATGGTTGTGACGTACAAGGATTGGCATGAGATGTTACCTTTCTCTCTGCATGGGTATCGTACCTTAGTGCGTACATCAACCGGGGAAACTCCGTTTTCACTTGTGTATGGCATGGAGGCAGTCTTGCCAGTAGAAGTGGAAATCCCTTCTTTGAGGGTGATGATGGGTGTAAAACTTGACGAGGCTGAGTGGGTTCAAGCCAGGTTTGATGAGTTAAATTTAATTGAGGAAAAGCGATTAGCAGCCGTGTGCCATGGACAACTATATCAGAGAAGGATGAAGAAGGCCTTTGATCAGAAAGTGCATGCTCGAAGCTATCAGATAGGTGACTTAGTTTTGAAGAGGATCCTTCCTCCCGGTACAGATAACAGGGGCAAGTGGACTCCGAATTATGAAGGTCCGTATGTTATTAAAAAGGTCTTTTCTGGTGGAGCCTTGATGCTTACAACTATGGATGGTGAAGATTTTCCGTCTCCCGTGAATTCAGATGTAGTCAAAAAATACTTCGCATAAACTGACCCGTTGGACAATAAAAAGAAAGTCTGGGCAAAAAAGGGCATCCCGGCGAACCAAGAGAAAAATAAAAGAAAAAGGTTCGGGCAAAAGTTAGGGATAAAGAATAAAAAATAATATGTACACCCGGTAAGTCGAAAACCTACAAAGGCGGCTTAGGCAAAAATGGGTATCCCGGTGGATTGAAAACCTGAAAAGGTGGTCCAGGCAAAAGAGGGATTAAAGCGAAGACTACAGTCTGAGTTATCCGTACTTCATCGCGTTTCAGTGTCTACCATCTTGAAGGATATGGTCGGTCTAATCACTCTTCTCAGAAGGCAAAGAATTTGGGGAAAGTGAAGATCTATGAGTCATAACAGAATTGGGAAATAGTGGAATGCCGTGTTCACATTGCCAATAGGATAGTTTATTTTCTCTTTTGGCGCAATTACCTCTTCCTAGGAATTGCTTCCTGATGTATTTGCCTTTATAGGCCATTCTCAATCAATAAAAGTCGTTATTCAGTCAAATTGCTCTCTTGTTTTTTAATTCTACTGTTTTGTTTGCAAAAAACGTCTGAATTTTTGATAAACATTGCATCTAAAAACATGAAGGCTAGACAATGACGTGTGGAAAGATAAAACATCTGAAAATCATCTTGAATGTTGAGTACACTTGAGTATATTTTGTCCATACGATCCCCTGGGGCATGTATGTCTGGCCGTTTTGCAGGCTACTATCTTTGATTGATGGCTAAAGTAGATGAGCCAAAGTTTGTTCGAAGGAAGACCCTGTTGTTTCAACACTATCCAGTCGTGTAAGAAGTTGGGTCGTCTAAGTCGAGTTCAAAATTTGTTTCCCCGGCATGGTCGAGAGGTTGGTGTTTTCCCAACAAGTGACTCCCCAGTTGAGTTGGTTTCTCTACCGTTCCGAGAATGTCAAATCAGTAAGTATCCTCAGCAGATTTGTTGTATGTCCCCACAGAGTTGGAAGATCGAATCAGAAATTGTGTGCTCAGTAAAGTGATCATTTGCTTTCCCAGCAGGAGTTTTCCTCCCTTTGCATCTTGCATGTAGTAATCATCATTTGCATTCGCATTCTCAAAAATCGCGTAGCATTTCCATTAAGTATGGAGCATTACGCCATGAAAAATTCAAACATATGCATACATGTGTTAAACCAGATTGGCTCGTATCCCCAGCAGAGACAAATCTTTTTTTCACATCAGTATATCACATTTGCAGCAGTTGCTCTTGGCAACATTCAGAATCGATAATCCCCGTGAGATTTATTTTCTCACCAATCCGTGAAAGGAAAGCTTGATTCCCTTCCGATTTAGTCCCCGACAAGTGTCTGCCTTATTTTGACATATGTAAATATCATCCTTGCGATACCGATAAGTGTCGTGTTGATCCCCGTAAATGTCTGTGCTTTTCTTTGATGTCGGCGAACATCATCTTTCGATGTCGGTAAACGTCGAATTCCAATCGTTGGCCATCAGTAAATGGCCTGCCTCTCAGGGTGTCTACAAAAAAAATCGTTCTGTCAACACCCGTGTGTGTCCTTTCCTTACTTTGGTGTCGGTAAACATTATTGTTCGATGTCGGTAAACATCAGCCGCTTGTTAACCATCGGTAAATGGTTTTGTCGTTTAAGATTCCCCAGCAGTTTCGCTATCCGTAAATATCGAGTGTTTCATTTTCGCAATCGGTAAATGGTTTCATTTCATAAGTGTATTCCTTTCTTTGGTGTCGGCAAACATCACTGTTAGATGTCGGTAAACATCGAGTTCCTTCCCAGTCATCGGTAAATGTCGGGTCGTGTAGCGCTTTCCTTGATATCGGTAAATATCAAATTTGTTTTTACCCAACCATCGGTAAATGTCTGGTCTTGTTTCACTTATAAAACATCACTGTTCGATGTCGGTAAACATCGAGTTCCTTCCCAGTCATCGGTAAATGTTTGGTCATGTTTCACTTATAAACATCTTTTTCCTCCCCAGTGAAGCCGCCATCGGTAAATGGCCTCGCTTTCTTTGATATCGGTAAATATCAAATTTGTTTTGAAGCCGCGATCGGTAAATGGCCTCGCTTTCTTTGATATCGGTAAATATCAAATTTGTTTTGAAGCCGCCATCGGTAAATGGCCTTGCTTTCTTTGATATCGGAAAATATCAAATCTGTTTTGAAGCCGCCATCGGTAAATGGATATCACTTTCCTTGATTCGTCAGCTACAGAGTGCAAATTCTCCGGTTCTTTTGGTATTCAATCCCTATTTACCTTGAAAGTCTGATAGCCGCTGCTTTCACCCGTTAAGGTTCACAGTTGATTGAATAGGGGCAGCTGTAGCACCTCAAATTTGCCCTCCTCAGTCATGCATTCATTTTAGGTCATTTAACATTTCATATTGCATTTCATCATGTCAATCAGAATTAGCTCCAAGAGTTTATCTTCCAAGAAGCTTGGATATCATCCAAGTCAATTGGTTTCATTTTCAGAGGTTTTCTTCAAAAGATCAAGCTTAACAGGCTCAGTACAGTTCAAAATTCAACTGTGAACTGTTGGTCAACTGAAGGTCAAATGGCTAGGGAATAACTTGAGTTACTTCCAACGTGTTCAAATGAGGCCTATTCATCATTCGACATATTACTCTTGAAGGAACAAAGGTCCAACGCACAGGTTACAAATTTGGAAAGATGACTTGAACTGTCATGCTCACTAGGCGAGCAGAATGGTTCGCCTAGCGAGCCATCAGAGTCTGAACTGTCATGCTCGCTAGGCGAGCAGATTCTTCGCTAGGCGAAGCCCACACGTTTTAAAAATATAATAGAAAAATCTTAGACTTGGACCTCTCTCATTTGAGCCCACAAAGCCACGAAAATCTGGTTATAAATTCTAAATTTCATTGAAACAAAACCCTAGAGAGAGGGAGAACTAATTCAGAGCAGCCTCCAGAGACTGAAGGGAACTCATCTGCAAAGAACCTATTCCATCTCATATAAACCCTAAGATTGTTCTGCAAACCCAACCGTGCAATTCAATTTCATTCGATCTCTCCAATCAGGTTTGCCCTATTTCCATTACTTTATGCTTTCAATCTGAAATTTCTGAAGCATGAGGTATTATGGTTGAATCCGGGAGAGTGGGTATAGTTAGGTTTTGCATGTGGGTTTAGATGTGTATGAATGTGTAGAACAATACCTTGAATGTTTAATCACTTTGTTGCTGAGATGGATACCATAGGGTTTGGGGTCTCTGAAATCGTACTGTTATCAATGGAGGATCTAGAACCCGTAAGCATTCGCTAGCACCTCGCTAGGCGAATATATAGCGAAGCTTCGCTAGCATCTCGCTAAGCGAAGCAGTAGCGATCGTGACAGCAGTTGGTTTTTTTGTTTGCTCTCTAATCTGTTTTGTGTTTGTTATGACATGCTTTCTATTATGTCCGGTCACATGTTTTGGTATGTATGTCATGTCTTGATGTGTGGATCCCTGCCCCCTGACTTTGAGGTTTGATACCCTTTTGATGCATTTGCTTGACAAGAGGTTTAGGCCTCCTATCCTTGGTTGCTTTTTGTGAGCTTTTTGTGAACTTTAGTAGCATGATTCATGTGGTTGCTATGATTCTCTTGTTTGGTGCAACTCTCGATTGCACCCCATCTTGCTATTCGAACTTGTTTGTTGAGTTTTTGTGAGTGCTCACATGACTCTTGAAGAGATCGCTTACTTGGTATTCCACTTTATTTGTGGGATACCGTTTGAAGATTTATTCCGATTACTTTGCTGACTTGCTTTCTTTGATGGTGCTAGCTTGAGAGATCACCGGGTTTCTTGCTTCTTTAGTTGTTATTACTTCGGATTTTTATCCGTGTGGTAGATCTCTTGATCCCTTTATCTTTGCCGTATTTTACCGCTTTCTTAGCTGGAAGACCTCGATAGGAGGCAATGTTCTTGTGTGTTTACTTTTGTGCCCCAAAGACCTCCAAGAAGAGGCACCAGTACTAAAGACCTCCACGAAGAGGCAATTGACGGATAAAAGGGATTAGTAGTCAATCCCTCGTTATTCAGTGTGTCGTTCTTTATGCTTGCACTACGTGTCGATGCTTCAGAACAAAAGCCCCAGATCTTTTGTCCGGTCAGTCAGTGGAGAGGGTTCCACCTTTTTGAATCCCCACTTTTTGTCATGAGCTCACCCTGTCCAGGGTTAAGAGCTATGAGGTCTTATCCTCATTACCCGTTTGATCTGCTCACCCTGACGTTCGATGTCAGTGGTTAAGAGCCCGTTTGATTACCCTTCCATGGCTTGTTTGTCGAGGTTGACATGACCCCTCTTGACTAAAGCCCTACCCATATATGTTTGAGCCCCCTTGTTGGCGTGTTTACTTTATGCATGTTTGTTTTGTATGGTGTGATCGTCTCTCCATAGGGTTGCTAGGCTTCGTATAGTCTCTCGTTTGCATGTCAATTAAGGTAGCACGGTTCCTTCGTCTAGGACTTCCTTTTTGCATGAGCATTCCTAAAACACAAACAAACACATTGATTTTTCTTCTCCTAAGAACACGTTAACTCCTTCTACTACAGGCGAGTAAGTCTCCAAAGGTCGAGCATCTGGTAGATTGCGTAGTAACGTCGTTCACTTAAAAAACACAAAACAAACAAATAGGTTAGCCGAACTACGGCTTGCTCTGATTCTCATTCCAGATGAGATACGTAGGCATAAGACGCGATGTCTTAGCGAGCACACTCCTCTTTAACCCATAGGTAACCGAGCTACAAAGACTCTGATTCTCATATTCAGATGAGATACGTATGCAGTGGATGCAACATCTGTGCGAGTCATTTTCTTTTGACCCCTCTTTTAGTGAATAGTACATTAGATAAACCCACACCCTTTAGATAAGAACAACAAGAGTGGATCCCGTAGGGTACTACGGATGCGTAGGGGTGCCAATACCTTCCCTTCGCATAATCGACTCCCGAACCCAAGATTTGGTTGCGAGACCTTGTCTTTTCCTTTCCTTTTTCCAGGTTTACTTCGAGCGTTTCCTTTCCCTCCTTTGGGATAAATAACGCACGGTGGCGACTCTTCTGTCATTTCTTTTTTCGCCGGTTGTTTTTTTTTCGTACTCCTTTTTTAGGTTGCGACACAGGGCAACCATATACCATGTTAACTGAGGTTAAACCATGTTGCCGTAGAGGATTAACTTGAACATTGGGGTTTATTTCCTTAAATAAAAGGATACCACTCTTGATGAGCCTCTGAACATCTGACTTTAGACCAAAATAGTTTTCAATGTTGTGTCCTGGTGCTCCTTGATGGTAAGCACAAAATTGATCTATCTTGTACCAATAGGGAAGGTCCTTTGGCACGGGTGGTGGAGACCTTTTCTGGGCATGGTTTTTAGCTAGCAGTGCAGGAAACAATTTTGCATAGGACATCGGGATAGGATCAAATTGTGGCCTTTTTTGAATACGATTTAGATTTTTGAATTGAGAGAGATCTTGTTGTGGAGGTTGTTGATGTTGTTGATTTGATGGTTGTTGCTAAACATGTTGTTGTTGTTGATGCTCTTGGGGATACTATTGTTGATGTTGATGCGAGAATTGTGGCTGATAAATTGGCGCTACCATTGGTGGACTAATGATTGGTGAAACGGATGCAACATGTTGATACTTTCTTCTTTGTCTGCCATATGAAACAACACTAACATCCGATTCTTTCTTCTTGGAGAAATTATTGCCAAATTTCTTAACATGACTAGAAGTGTCGGCTTCCTTAGTTAAATGTCCCTCTCGGACTGCTTCCTTAAGTCGCATGCCCATTTTTACCATCTCGATGAAATCACTGGGTGGGATGGCGATCATGCGGTCATAGTAGAATGAACTTAGAGTTTTCAGAAATATTTTAGTCATCTCTTTCTCTTCAAGTGGAGGGCAAATCTGTGCAGCAATTTCACGCCACATTTGAGCATATTCCTTGAAACTCTCTTTGTCATTCTGAGACATGGCCCGAAGTTGATCTTTTTTCGGAGCCATATCTACATTATATTTGTATTTAATGAATAAAATCTTTACCAAGGTCGTTGGAATTATGGATCTTCGCGATGTCCAA
Organism: Lathyrus oleraceus; assembly: GCF_024323335.1. Lineage (NCBI taxonomy): Eukaryota > Viridiplantae > Streptophyta > Magnoliopsida > Fabales > Fabaceae > Lathyrus > Lathyrus oleraceus. Next base: position 488,195,255 of record NC_066581.1, on the reverse strand, counting down.
GCCCATGTACCACTTAAGAGCGACACTAGTTAACTGTCTTGAAAGTAGTGGATCAAAAGCTGATGGTTGTCAATCTGAGTGGACATCTTCCTAGCATACATCACCAAATGACTTTAAGGACATGAATTTCCTTTGTATTTCTCGAAGTCTGGTACTTTGAATTTGGGCAAAATTTGAACATTAGGAACCAAACAGAGTTCAGAAGCGGTTTTGCCAGAAAGATCCTTACCTCGAAAAGCATTGATTTCCCTTTGCATTTCTAAGAACTGGTACTAAAATCCCTCCAACCTTTCATCTACTCCCACAACTTTTCTTGGAGCAGCGTGATAAATGTTTTCTTCATTATAAGGAGTCGTATGCACCACATGAGGAGGTACAAATATCACAACAGTCACTACTGGAGCTTCAGCGTTTTGAGGGCGGCATCCAATTGGCATATAACCGTGAGGCATTCCCCAAGGGAAACCGGGTGGCATGTGATATTGTTGATCATTGACGGGGGCCACTGGAATGGGCATCGAGACGTTCTCAGAGATTGTTGTTCATTGCACTGGATCTTGAGAATTGTTCGATGACTGATTCTGAGCAGCCACCAAAGTCTCCATCATAGCAGTAAGCCTTTCCAAACTGTCTTTAAAGGTGATTACTTCCTCCATGAGCTCTTGATTTTCTTGTTCAAGCTGACTCATCCTTCTCCAGTGACTGGCTCGAGTATTGTACTAGTGATTCAGTTTGACTATTGGAGGGAGAAGCACATGTAAGTTTCTTGAAATGCAGGAACTTGTGCTTGAATTATGCATGATATGAAGATGCAAAATATGTGTTTTAATTTTTAAGAAACTCAATAATTTATTGCAAATATTATAGAGACAAAATTTAGTATAAGCTGAACAAAAACCTCTTTTTATTAAACAATTGAGGGATTACAAAGGATGAAATACAATTTCAACGATCCTAAACATTACAAGAGGAAAAAAGATAAGTCTATGAGTCCTAAGGAATCCCATATGTAGAAGGTCCTACTGTTGGTTGATGCTTCCTCTTCTGCCTCTTTAGCTGAGCGTTCTCGATCATAAGCTTGTCGACGATTCCCTTCCAAGCACCTGAGGTGGGAGGTATGTTGGAGTACTCATGAAATGGCTGGACTCTAGAGATAAGTAAACCTTCTTGTTCCTCCTGTTTCTTCACAACTTGATGTTCCAGAATCTCAATCAAATCATCCTTCTCCTTTAGTTGTTGCTCCATCTTCATCTTTTTATCATTCAAGACATGGTACTTGCCTTCCCAAGTGTCTCTTTCCAATTTCAACCTAGCCAAAATTTCTTGAAACTCTTCCCTATTCTCAATAGGAATGGTGGATGATGATGTTATAACATAAGGGAATGAGGGCTTCTCAGGAGCATAGGACATCTTAAGTTCATTGGCTCTAGCATAAACCCATTGGGTGTAGGGCTCAAAAGCAACACAATTTTTTCTTCCTAATTGGCCTTTTCCTTTCATGTGAATGTTACACCAAACGTGTATGATTCTATCCTTCAAATCGAAACTCTCTTCTTTGTTGAGGTAAAAGAAACATGACAAAATAAGGTTATCGGGTTTATCTCCCATAGGATATCCTAACTGGCATCTGGCAAGGATGGGGTTGTAGTTAATTACCCCACGTACACCAAGTAAAGGTACATTAGGAAATTCACCACAACTGTTAATAATTACTCCAACATAATAAGAGGGGTCATACCAATGTATATTCCCTTGATCAATGGACATGAACATATGAGACCATCTGAGCTTCTGTGGATTCTCCCTGAAGATCCTGGATCCGAGTAAGTGAGAAATAAACCACTTATATAGGAGAGGTGCACAACAAATAATGGTTCCGCCACCTTTCTTAGTCCAGTGATGGATAGAATGGTAGGTATCTCCAAGTAATGTGGGTATTGGGTTCCCAATTAAGAAGATTCGTACAACATTAACATCAACAAAGTCATCAATGTTTGGGAAGAGCACAATTCCATAAATGAGTAGAGAAAAAATGGCTTCAAATGCATCTCTACTATCTGCTTCTGCAAAGATAAAGGCTTTCTCCATCAGGAATCTAGAGGTTAGACCTAGAATCCCTCCTTTTTTAATGAAGTTTGCCTTCACAGCATACGTTTTTAGGTGAAGTGCTTCTACAATAGTTGTTGGTGTATGGGTTCTCTCTGAACCACTGAATGGTAATTTGTCAGAGACTGGTAAACCAAGCCAATAAGAGTATTCTTCTAGAGTAGGCATAAGCTGGTAGTCTGGAAATGTGAAGCAATGGTAGAGTGGATCATAAAACTATACCAGGGTGTTGAGAACTCCATCTTCAACCTTGCTCTTCAAGATACCCACAAGTCTTCCATACCGAGCTCTGAAATCCTCTGGACTAACTATCATAGAACCAAGCTTCTTCAACTCTGTTAAGTCAGGACTTTTGAAAGTGTATTTCTTGGTATTCCTCCTTCCGAGTTCCATTTTACCTATCGATATTTGCAAAATAAAATTATTGAGTTTCTTGGTTTTTATGGAAAGATGTTTTTATGGATGCATGAATGCATGTTTCACAAATACAAGTTTAGGGTATTGCCATTAAGCATGGAGCCAAGGGTCTAACCATCCCACAACGTATGAACTAATGGGTTTATTTTGTACCTATAGAATAAGGTTCTAAAGTGGTCCATATAGTCATAGATCCATCTTTCGAATATTATCGGTTTAACGAATTACTCATAAACTCGTCTGAGTGTAGCATCGCGTAACAATTACCTCAGGTCTTACACCTGGATAATCTTCGCACTACATCCTAAAAAGGCTTAGAGGGGTTGAAAGGGTTCTAAAGGTCCTCAGTTTCTTAGACTCCCAGGTCGAAGATAATAATGCCACTATGATTTACTTGCAACAAAAAATACTAACATCAAAGGAGTCTCCACTGAGCGAGGTTATATCATATGTTAATCATGCTTAGGATTACTCCAGACATGTAACTTTGATTATACCACTATCATATCTTATTTGTATTCTCTAATCCGGTTTAGGATTTCCTCACCACTTATAGATCTTCATAATAAAATCCAAGTAAACATAGTAATAAATAATAATAATAATAATAATAATAATAATAATAAACACATATAAATAATTTAGGTATCACCCACTTAATATTCTTTCCCTAGTGAAATCGATATTTCTGTCGCAATGAAGAATCAGAGACCAAGCTATTGATTAGACTTGACTCATGAATCAAAATCTCACCACCGAACTTTAATTTATCCAGGGGAAGGGGAAAAGATTCAAAAATAACCCAATATGTATATGCAAAGCTAGAAGATTAAACTTAAGCTAAGCAAAAGAAGGGGGAGATTCTAAGGCACGGGGGTGTGTTATGAAAAGGGAAGGTATTAACACCCTAATCATCTGTAGTACCCTACATGAACCTTTTAAATATATGTGTTTAGTTTTAAATTGTTTGATATTTGATTGGGGAGATGATAAAAAGAACATCTTTTAATTTTTTGATGATTTGGAAAGACATTGAGTCTTATGTCTATGTACCCGTGAATGATCAAAACCTCGTAGTTCGGGTTCAAAAGTAAGAAGGGATTTGTTGGGGTTGATTTTATGAGAAAGAGACAAATTGTTATCTTAAGGAGAAAACTCACTTTTAAACCACCACAAACATGTGGAAGATATATCTTTGCATCAAATTGAAAGAATGACTCTCACTTGGATATAGAATCAACAAGTATGCCACATATCTCTTCCAAGGAAAATAATCAATATCAATCTCAACAATGTTATGGGATAGGATATTTAAATGTTAACTAGGGATAACTCATGTCTAATCCTTTTATGAAAAGGTTTTAAACATGGAAAAGGCAAAGTGGCAAAAGGGTTTGAATTAAGTTTATGTTTTTTAGGTCTTATGAAAAGATCTTTGAATATGCTTAAGTGTTTTGAAGCATTTGATTAGGAAATAAAAGGGAAAATAATGACCTAAGTCAAAGTTTATTATGAAAGTGGTTATAAGAAGGAGAGAGAGAGAGAGAGAGAGAGAGAGAGAGAGAGAGTCCTAAGGTTTACATTGAGAGGAACCTAAGATTGTATCTAGAAGTTTTGGATTAAGGGGAAGCAAAGTTGTATAAGATGCAGATGAATACACACATGTAAAATGACAAGAATTCCATGATTCCATTCCCTTGGGTATAAACAATAACAAGGTTGAACATGCATTAACATTAAGGCACAAAATATGGCTAAATACAATGACAATCACAAGGTGAGTGAGGTATGGATGACAATATTGATCATGGTTTTTAGACATTAAGATAAACATAAAAAGACATGACGAAGTTTCACATAACATCACAAGACACAACACATTGATGGTGAAGACAAAATCATATTTGACATGGTAAAGGTATTCATTGGTACATGGTAAACACAACATGAATCAATTTAGGTCAAACATGTATCACATTATAAGTATTCAAAAAATAAACATTAAACTTGAATCAAAGTTCATGATAAGACCAAGCTTAAGTGGAAACCCTAATCATGCATCAAGATGCTTCAAAAGATTCATCTAAACAAAACCCTAAGTTTCATATAAATAATCAATCACTAATATTTTAACACAAGGTCATTTAATCATGGTATAATGCCCAAAATATGATCATGTTTAAGCAAACAAAATGCTACCAACATCAAATAAGACCTAAACAAATATACATTGGTCACACCAACGTCTATGATCGCTTAGAACAAAGAAACAATAAAATAAAATCCATTAAAAGGCCTAAAAACAACATAAAATGCACTAGTTTTCTACCTAATAAAAATTGTCAAAATAAATATTATTTTTTGGGATTTTTTTGTGGATTCATAAAATAGACATTCTCATGAACACATGCCAAAAAGAATGGGTCAAAAATTTGAAGGGATCATGAAGTTATGGATATTTGAAGTTATGAAGAAAAATGAACATTTAATAAGTGAGAAAAAATAAATATTACACTGGCCAGGTTCGAATCCACGTCCTTGGGGTTCCTTGCACTGTTTGGAAAAATAAAAACAAAAGTATGGGGGCAGGGGGGACTCGAACCCCAAACCTTTTGGTTGTAAGTGACTTAGGACACGCTTTTCTACCACTGGGGTGGCTATACATCCGTTCATTATGAAACCCCAAGGACATGGGTTCGAACCTGGCCAGTGTAATGTTTATTTTTTCTCACTTATTAAATGTTCGTTTTTCTTCATAACTTCAAATATTCATAACTTCATGATCCCTTAAAATTTTTGACCCATTTTTTTGCCACGTGTTCATGATAATGTCTATTTTATGAATCCACAAAATAATATTTATTTTGACAATTTTTATTAGGTAGAAAACTAGTGCATTTTATGTTGTTTTTAGGCCTTTTAATGGATTTTCTTTTATTATTTCTTTGTTCTAAGTGATCGTAGACGTTTGTGTGACCAACGTATATTTGTTTAGGTCTTATTTGATGTTGGTATCATTTTTTTGCTTGAATATGATCATATTTTGGGCATTATACCATGATTAGATGGCCTTGTGTTAAAATATTTGAAGCGCCGCGAAAAATACAGAGTCGCCACCGGATTTTATTTATTCCAAAGGAAAGGGAAAATAGTGATAAAACCCCAAATGATAGAAATGGTCTCGCAACCAAGAGAGAATTTGGAAGTCGATTATGCAAGGGGAATGTATTAGCACCCCTCACATCCATGGTACTCCATGGGAACCACTTGCTCGTATCAAATGCGTATGGATGTTGTTTATCAGTATGTTTGTTGCTATCGAGAATGAGATGAAAGAATAAGGCGGGGAAGAATAAGTTTTAAGTTAGTGTGCTCGCCAAGGATTTGGGCACTTGTGCCTACATATCTTTATACGTGCAATAAGGAAGCCAGAGCTTCGTAGTTCGACTCACAAACGGAACATTTGTTTGGTTGTTTTTACTGAACAATATTGATTTTCGCGTGCTACTGTTCACTTACTTGTACACTCTGTTATGGGAGCGGGAATTATTTGCTTGTTTGCGGTAAAGTGGATACGCTTGGTTCACACTCTAGCAGTTAAACATTACTTGCTCACACATGGAGGCTTAAGCATCGTTCACGGTAGAACGGAAGTAACACGTCCTCATCGAAAGGTTTTGAAGAGAGATCCCTAAGTAAAAATATGATTTGATTTGTTGGGGTTGATTTTATGTACGGAGACAAGCATCAAATCCTTGGCTAGATACAATCAACGGTCCAATAACTCGGGAGTTGAGAGGACAATGTTATCCTAACCACTCTTTTTCATCCAAAAAAGAGATTTGAATTGTGAAAAGAGTTTGGAAAGTCTAATCATTGGAGCTTAGAGGGCGACAAGTATCTGACCCTTGACTAAGTACGGTCAATGATCAGAGTACTTGGGAATTGAGAGCACCGTGGAGTCCTAACTACTCTTTTTCTCCTTCATAGCACCTAGATCTAACTTGTTTGAATAATTAGATATTTTAAGGGGGAAAGTCAAGTGTCGGGTCCTCAGGCTAGGTACGGCCGACAATCCAAGTACTTGAATGTTGTGCACAGACACATACACCCCATTTGGCATTCCAATTTGTTATGAAAATATTTTGAAAAAGGAACTTGATGTTGGATCAAGTATTTGAATTTATTATGAAAATAGTGTGTGAAGAATGGAGGAGAGGGATAAAATAAGGTTGAGAAGAGAGTGGAAAAGATATGATAGAATAGATCATGGTATGGATGAGGATACTTGATGTTGGATCAAGTATTCACGTTGCAATGGTGTGAGTTTTATTCGGAAAACAACTTGACGTTGAATCAAGTACCTTTTGTTTCTTTTGAAATGCTTTGTTTATCATTTTGTATTTTATCTTGGTTATTAACATGCATGGTGAACTAACTAGAAAGTAATAAATCTAAGTTATTACATGACTATCGGGTGGGGGGAACATTTAACCCACAATGGGGGGATGGATCCATACAATACAACCTAACGGAATGGAAAGGAAAATATAAGTTATAAACTATTACACTATGTACCATGTCTAAAGCATACAAGTGGCATGGTATTTCGAACAATACAAACTAATGAATAAAAAATAAAAGGAATAATTTGGATGGTGTTTGGATCTCTCATTCACATGTCACCACAAAAAACAACAATGGTTAGTATGCATTAATAAAATGGAATTAAAATGCTAAATTCAAATGAACGGGATGGTATGATATAATGATCATGGTGAAAATAATAGACATGCTAACACGTCATATCAAATTGAAATATCATTTTCAATTTGGATCCAATAACCACAATCAAGGTGAAAAATTAAAATGGATATATCATGGTATATGGAAAATTAACACGGTAAACAAATCAAATTAAATCCTAAACATGGTACATTAATTGAAGTAAAATGGCAAGGAAATTGTGAAACAAAAAAATCAAGAACCAAAGGGAACTCTCTAATATTTTTCAAGGGTTTTTAATGATGATTAACATCTAAATAAGTCTAATTAAACCCTAAATGAATAATTAAAATTAAAGACTATTTTCATTTATTTTTTACTCATGGTAAGCAATCAACAATAAAAAAGTTAAAGCATGAATTAAATGGCAAGAAAAGAACAAAATGGAAATAGTGAAAATAAGAGAAATATATGTAACATGGGCCAGGGGGTGCACTGCTGGAACTGGGTGTGACACTGAATGATAGGCATTTGGGCCTGATTGCTAGGCCTGTTGGAATTGGCCTTCTGGTCAGGGGTGTAGCGGTCAGTGAGGGTGATGGTAAGCAAAAACGTTGGGCCCATTTTGGAGAAGCCCAAGCTCATACCAAACTAAAAATGACCAATTCAGTCACGTATGGAAATTGGAAAAGGAAAATTGGATTTAAAAAATGGACTAAACATGCGCGCCCTAGTTACAATCAACTCCGATCACTATCCGCTTGCCTCCGCCGAGGACCACCGCGCCGGAAATCGCTTCCGGCGGCGGTGACCACCAAAACAAGAATTGAATGCACCGCTGGATCATGGCAATAAGCTGAGCCCAAAGCCAAGGTCAGAATCACTAGAAACCTAACCTAAATCCTTAATCGAATGAGGAACCTCAAGAACCCTAAAACAAAAGTTCTAAATTAAAAGCTGAACTCAAAGAATCAGAGCCCAGGGACTTGGGGCTCTGATCCCTCGTATCCCAACTCACATTATGGTATCAAGAAATGAAGAAAAGTGAAGTTTTCCCATGTTACCTTGCCGGAGGAGACGAACTGCACCGGAGCTCAGGTATTCCCTTGAATCTCTTTCCCTTTTGTTTTTGATTCTGCTCCTCTTCTCTTTGTTCTTCTTCTTCGATTTTCTCTGTCTATTGAGTTGTTGACATGGGACTCCGTTGAACAATGATAATGTTGGTTTGGTTGAGTGATGAAGGTGAAGGTAAGGGTTCTAGCTCTTGTTAATTCAGAGCTTCAATGTGAAGCTCTGAGCAACAATGGAGGAAAAGGAGCTTTTCTGAGCGAAGGGTGAGGGAATGGTGAGATTAATTCAGATTGAGGAATGGAGCTGTTATTGTTGGTGGTAGTGAATTGGAGAAGAAGGTGAAGATTGAGAGTGGGAAGACGGTGGAGACTTGAATGATGAATGATTGGAAGTCAAGCTCTTGATCAATTGAGAGTGGGAAGTAGGTGGTTAGTTGTATTGGTATTTGATGGTATTTATGTTATGGAATTGGTTAGGATTGGTTGAAGTTTGTTGTAGGGTGAGGGAAATCAGTTGGAAAATTCAGTTGGAATTATAACTGATTTCGAGGAAATGGTTTTAACCAACTTTCTGTTTTGATTTATGTGGATCCCTAGGCAGTGGTAGTTAGGTTTCAGTTGGATTCTGTTAGGTTCAATGATGAGAGGTTAGTTAAGTTGTTACCCAATGAATCTTGAACTATTAGGGAATGGTAACATGACCTTAGACCAAATTCCTATTTGTTAGAATTACAAGCCAATGATCGTTTACATTGTGTGACCTTGTTGTGGTGTAGGGTGACAGTAATGTAATGGTATGTTTCATTCAGCAGGGTGTTCAATCCATGTTAGTTTCCTTGTGTTGATGTCATTCTGGTGCAAACAGCAATCACATGGTTTTGCAGTAGACTTGATAGCAAGGCTTGTGTGTTTGCTTCCTGGCCCTGTTATGCCCTGGTTTGCTGGAGAACTTCACTTGGCTTGGTTGGGATGTTTGTGTGAGCTGGATTACCTGCTGCAAGTTGGTGTATTGCTGCAGGTCTGCTTTGATGCTTTTTGTGGTTTTGTCATAATGTTACCATTTAGATGTCATACTGCAGGTCAGGTCCACTTGTTGTAAGGTTGGTTGCATTAGTTTTGGCAAATTTACATGACAGTTCCTATTGCAAGTTTGATACAGGATTTGGGTTTAGGATTTGCTACAAGGATCACTTGCCATTCTGATTGGGATTTAAGACAGGTTGGTGGGTAATGTGATTGCAAAGGCCAGTCTGTTACTGAACTGGTTGAAAACTTCTGTTATACATATATTCTGCTACTTGTCGATGTTGTATGATTGCTTGATAGTTTGGTTTGGATGGTTAATTTTTAATGACACACAACTTTGGTCATTATGCCTCTGTGAGTAAATTTTGTTGATGTCCATTACTACTGGTTTGGCTTGTCTATTTTGGCTTAGTTTAATTGGAATGTAATTTTGTAATATAGTGTTGTAAATGGTTTATTGCAGGTGCTATGGAATGATATGGATGCAAGGTTATTCACATTTCTTTGAATTGTTTGTACTGCCAAATGTTTTGGTTAGGCTTATCACGAAAGGTTCGAAAATATTTTGAGCGGTTTTGTATCGCAGCGGACGTAGCAAATCTGAAGAACATAACAACATAATCAGATAAGGAATGTGTTGGTTTTATGTGTTGGCATTAATTTTGGTAAAACTTAGAGTTATCACAAGTTGTCACGCGTGTTGTCTTGACATGTGATATCAACTTCCTGCAGGATGTTTAAATATGGTTGTGCAGGATTTAGCTAAGATGTCAGACCCGATGTTAAGACATGTGTATACAGAACATTCAGTCTGAATGTTATGTATCTTAATATTGCGCTTTTCATGCAAATCTGTGTGTGATCATGTGGAAATTGAATGTGTTATTCAAGGAGTAATTTGATTTAAAACCAGAATGATCTATTTTCCAATAAGGGATGATTAGCTGTCGTTACTTAGAAGATACGCAAGGAAAATATAATTAGGGTTTTATGCTGCCCAGGCCCATTCAAAAGCTTATATTTAAAGGCCATGTAAAACCTGGTTTAAATACACAAGAAATGAACGAAAGAGTGAGAGAGTTTTAGGGTTTTAGTCTTGTGTGAGCTTGTGTATTGTGAGCCATTCATTCATCTTATTGATGTTTGAATTGGACTGACTTTTGTGTTGTAATTTGTCCACTCTAAGCTTTGAAGCACGAGTGTGTGTTTACTTGGTTGAAGCTTTTAAGCAAGATCAAGTATGTGTCCTTGAAGAGTGTCTTCTTTCTTTGTAATATTTGTTTTTATATCACTACTGTGATTGAGGGGGAGTGAGTAGGGTCTCATATCTAAGAGTTCTTAGATAGAAGTTACACGGGTAGAGATTAGGTGAAAAGACTATAACTTGAAGTTGTTTACTGAGAGTCTTTGAACTAATTTTGTTTAGTGGATTTCCTTCCTAGCTTGGTAGCCCCCAGACGTAGGTGAGTTTGCACCGAACTGGGTTAACAATTGCTTGTGTCACTTTTGCAATTGTTTCTTTGTGTTTATCCTGTTTATATGTTAGTTGTTGTTCAGATATTAGTGTCGTGACATTACCTTCGACATCTCATATCTGATACCAGAATTTCAATTGGTATCAGAGCAGGCATCCTGCTTTGGTTCTAGGTGAGATCTTGGGACGTTACTTTCTGGTACTATGGATAGAGACGGAGGATCTGTACACAGACCACCAATTCTGGATGGATCTAACTATGAATACTAGAAACCTCGAATGATAGCCTTCTTAAAATATTTGGATAATAAGGTTTGGAAGGTTTTTCTAATAGGCTGGGAACATCCCTTCACTACTAAGGAAGGAGAAGTTACAACTGATAAGAAGGCTGAGGAAGAATGGACCAAGGAGGAGGATGAACTAGCTCTTGGAAACTCTAAAGCATTGAATGCTATATTCAATGGGGTTGATAAGAACATCTTCAGACTGGTGAACAATTGTTAGGTGGCTAAAGATGCTTGGCATATTCTCAAAACCACTCATGAAGGTACCTCTAGAGTGAAGATGTCTAGATTGTAGCTGCTTACTACTAAGTTTGAGAATTTAAGGATGAAAGAAGATGAAAGTATTCATGACTTCCATATGAATATCCTTGAAATTTCTAATGCCTCAGGAGCCCTAGGTAAGAAGATGTCAGATGAAAAGCTTGTGAGTAAAATTCTCAAGTCACTTCCAAAGAGATTTGCCATGAAAGTGACAGCCATAGAAGAATCTCAAGATATATGCAAGATGAGAGTGGATGAGCTAATTGGATCCCTCCAAACATTCGAGTTGGGAATGAGTGATGAATCTGAAAAGAAAGTCAAAAGCTGAGCGTTTATGTCAAACACTGAAGAGAAAGAGGAAGACAGTAGTCAGGATACTAATGAAGATCTGGAAAATGATGTAGCATTACTTGGGAGACAATTCAACAAACTCCTGAAGAGGATGGATGTAAGGTCAAAGTCTAATGTCAATAACAACTCATTTGACATCAGTAGGTCCAATGATGCTGGAAGAAGAACAAAATCTAAGGAAAAATCCAAACAGGGAAAAGGAATTTAGTGCCATGAATGTGAAGGGTATGGACACATTAGAGCTTAATGTGGGACCTATCTCAAGAAACAGAAGAAGAGTCTTGCTGCTACTTGGTCTGATGAAAGTGAAACAGAAGGAGAGTCTGCCAATCTTGTGACTGCCTTAACTGGAAGATGGGATTCTGATGAAGACTCCAGTGATGATGAAGTAACCTTTGATGAATTAGCTACTACCTACAGGAAGTTGTGTTTCAGAAGTGAAGAAGTGTGTCAACAAGTGGAGAATCAGAAGAAATTGATAACCCAACTAGAGGATGAGAAGACAGAACACTTAGAAACCATTTCTAAGTTGAAGATCGAAGTTGTGTTCCTGAACTCTAAACTGGATGAGATGACGAAGTATGTCAGAATGCTAAACAGTGGATCTGACACCTTAGACAGAATCCTCCAGACTGGAAAGATGGAAGGAGACATGACTGGCCTTGGGTTCAATGAATCCTCTCCTGAGTGTAGTCCCACTGGTAGCAAACCAAAGATGTCACATCAGGTGTCTCAACATCACAAAGAAAGAAAACATAAAGGAAAACACCAAAGATGGAGATGTCATTATTGTGGGAAATTTGGCCATATAAAACCATTCTACTTTAAGTTGTATGGTTATCCTAGTCCTACTCATCATCAACCTAGACCCAAACAACACATCCCTGTTAACATAAAACAGTGGGTTCCTATGGCTGGTGCTACTAACTTGATAGCTCACACTTCCTTCAGAGTCTCAGCCAAAGAAGACTGGTACTTTGACAGTGGATGCTCCAGACACATGACTGGAAGCAAAAACCTGCTAATTGACCTCCAACCTCATGCCACCAGCTATGTAACTTTTGGTGATGGAGCAAAGGGTGAAATCAAGGGGATTGGAAAGCTGAACTGTCCTAGAGTCCCTAACCTTGATAATGTGCTACTTGTTAAAGGATCGACTGCAAACCTGATCAGTATCAGTCAACTATGCGACCAAGGTCTAAATGTGAACTTCACAAAAACTGAATGCTTGATTATTAATGAAAACATGACGTGATCATGAAAGGAGTCAGGTTTAAGGACAACTGTTATATGTGTAATTCTCAAGAAACTAGCTATTCATCAATGTGTACTCTAGCTAAAGAAGAAGAAGTGAAACTATGGCATCAAAAACTGGGTCATCTGCATCTTAAAGGAATGAAGAGGATTATATCTGTTGAAGCTGTCAGAGGAATCCCAAAATTAAAGATTGATGAAGGAAGAGTTTGTGATGATTGTCAGATTGGAAAGCAGACAAAGATGTCACATCAGAAGATCAAACATGACACCACATCTAGAGTGCTGGAACTTCTCCACATGGACTTGATGGAACCTATGCAGGTGGAAAGTCTTGGTAGGAAAAGGTATGCTTATGTTGTGGTGGACGACTTCTCCAGATATACCTGGGTAAATTTTATAAGGGAAAATCTGATATGTTTGATGTGTTCAAAGATCTTTGCCAAAGACTTCAAAGAGAAAGAGAGAGTCATGTTATCAGAATCAGAAGTGATCATGGGAAAGAATTTGAGAACAGTAAATTTGTTGAATTCTGTTCATCTGAAGGAATTGGTCATGAGTTCTCCTCTCCCATTGCCCCTTAGCAAAATGGTGTGGTAGAAAGGAAAAATAGAACTCTCCAAGAGTCTGCTAGAGCTATGATTCATGCTAAGAAGTTGCCTTACCACTTCTGGGTTGAAGCTATGAACACGGCCTGCTATGTTCATAACAGAGTAACCTTGAAGAAAGGGACCCCAACCACTTTATATGAAGTCTGGAAGGGAAGAAGACTTACTTTCAAATACTTCCATGTGTTTGGTAGTAAATGTTATATCCTGGCTGATCGTGAACAAAGAAGGAAAATGGACCCCAAGAGTGATGAAGGAATATTTATGGGCTACTCAACAAACAACAGAGCGTTTAGAGTTTTTAATTCCAAAACAAAATTTATGATGGAATCTATCAATGTTGTTGTTGATGATCAAGAGACTGATGTCACAGACGATGTTGAAACATTTTTGAATGATGCCCCAACTGATCTCCTGGACAAAAGTAATGAGAGTGAGTCCACTCAAGCTGAACCTGAAGCTGATAAAATTAATAAGGGACCCTCTATCAGAATTCAGAAGGATCATCCTAAAGATCTCATTATAGAAGACCCAAATAAAGGGGTCACCACTAGATCAAGGGAAGTGATCTCACATGCTTGTTTTGTGTCCAAGATTGAGCCTAAGAATGTCAATGAATCCTTAACTGATGAATTCTGGATCAATGCCATGCAGGAAGAGTTAGGCCAATTCAAGAGAAATGAAGTGTGGGAATTGGTTCCAAGACCTGAAGGAATAAATGTTATTGGAACAAAGTGGATTTACAAGAATAAATCTGATGAAAAAGGTGTGGTTACTAAAAATAAAGCAAGATTGGTAGCACAAGGATACACTCAAGTTGAAGGAGTTGACTTTGATGAAATATTTGCTCATGTAGCTCGCCTGGAGTCCATTAGATTACTGCTAGGAGTGGCATGTATTCTGAAGTTTAAACTGTTCCAAATGGATGTGAAAAGTGCCTTCTTAAATGGCTACTTAAATGAGGAAGTGTATGTTGAACAACCTAAAGGGTTCACAGACCCAAATCTTCCAAAGCATGTGTATAAGTTGAGAAAAGCCCTCTATGGGTTGAAACAAGCTCCTAGAGCTTGGTATGAGAGACTCACAGTGTTTCTCATTGACAATGGATACAAGAAGGGAGGCATTGATAAGGCTTTATTTGTAAAAAATGAAGGAGGAAAGCTCATGGTGGCTCAGATATATGTGGATGATATTGTGTTTGGTGGGATGTCAAGTAAGATGGTTCAACATTTTGTTGAACAAATGCAGTCTGAATTTGAAATGAGCCTTGTTGGAGAACTAACCTATTTTCTTGGGCTACAATTCAAGCAGATGGAAGATTCTATCTTTCCATCTCAAAGTAAATATGCCAAAACATTGTTAAGAAGTTTGGCATGGAGAATGCAAGCCACAAAAGGACACTTACTCCTACTCATCTGAAAGTGTCTAAAGATGAAAATGGTGTCAGTGTGGATCAAAGTCTCTACAGAAGCATGATAGGGAGTCTGCTATATCTCACAGCAAGCAGACCTGACATTGCTTTTGTTGTAGGTGTATGTGCTAGATATCAAGCTGAACCAAAGGTGAGTCACATAAACCAAGTGAAAAGGATCCTAAAATATGTCAATGGCACTAATGACTATGGGATGCTCTACACTCATGGATCTGAATCTGTGTTGTCTGGATATTGTGATGCTGATTGGGCTGGAAGTGCTGATGATAGGAAAAGCACATCAGGAGGATGCTTCTTCTTGGGGAACAATTTAATATCATGGTTTAGTAAGAAACAAAATTGTGTGTCTCTGTCTATTGTTGAAGCTGAATACATAGCAACTGGAAGTAGTTGTTCTCAACTGGTGTGGATGAAACAAATGTTGACTGAATACATTGTCACGCAAGATGTCATGACATTATACTATGACAAACTGAGTACCATAAACATTTCTAAGAATCCTATACAGCACAGTAGGACAAAACATATTGATATTCGTCACCATTTTATTAGAGAACTCGTGGAGGATAAAATTGTAGCCCTAGAGCATGTTGCTACTGAGATGCAGTTAGTTGGTATTTTTACAAAGGCCTTCGATGCAAATCAATTTGAATTCCTGAGAGGGAAATTAGGGATTTGCATTTATGAAAATTTGTAGCAATTAATATGGAGTGGAAAAAGTAATCAAATTATTGTCTATTTTCTTTAAATAAAGCGCCCCTGTCGCAACCTGAAAAATACAGTGCGCGAAAAAAACAACCGGCGAAAGAAAATGACAGAAGAGTCGCCACCGTGCATTATTTATCCCAAAGGAGGGAAAGGAAACGCTCGAAGTAAACCTGAAAAAGGAAAGGACAAGACGGGGTCTCGCAACCAAATCTTGGGTTCGGGAGTCGGTTATGCGAAGGGAAGGTATTAGCACCCCTACGCATCCATAGTACTCTACGGGATCCACTTTTGTGGTTTTTGTCTAAAGGGTGTGGGTTTACCTAATGTGTTTATTTACTAAAAAGGTTAAGAGAAATGACTCGCGCGGATGTCGCATCCACTGCATACGTATCTCATCTGAATATGAGAATCAGAGTCTTCGTAGCTCGGCTGACCTATGGGTTGGGGGATGTGTGCTCGCTAAGACATCGCGTCTTATGCCTACGTATCTCATCTGGAATGAGAATCAGAGCAAGCCGTAGTTCGGCTAACTACGGGGTTGTGGATTGGGTTTTGGACGAACGACGTCACTACGCAATCTACCGGATGCTCGACCTTTGGAGACTTACTCGCCTGTAGTAGAAGGAGTAAACGTGTTGCTTTAGGTTTTAGGGTTTGGGATGCGCGAGGGCAAACAGGCAGTCCTTGACGAAGGAACCGCGCTACATGTGGGGATATGAATACAAAACACAAAACATGTATCTCAAAGTAAAATGCCACCAAGGGGCTCAAACATTGCCTCCTATCGAGGTCTTCCAGCTAGGAAAGCAGTAAAATGCGGGAAAAATGTAAAAGTACCACACGGATAAAGATCTGAAGTAACAACAGTTAGAGGAATGGGAAACCCAGGGATCCTTCCAAGCTAAACACCATCAAAGAAAGTGAGTCAGTACAGGTAATCGGAATGAAACCTCCAGGGGGTATCCCACAAATAAAGTAGAAAACCACGCAAGTTATCCCTGCAAAAGTCATGTGAGCCCTCACAAAAACTCAACAAAAGGGTTAGTGAAACACGATAAGCATTTTTTTCATGGATAACAGTATGGTTTCAGGAACCTCAAACCCTGTGGCATACACTTCAGAAATTAAACGATTAAGCATTCAAGGCATTATTCACATATTCATACACAAATATAAACCCGTGGGCAAAACCTGATGTTACCTCATACATTCATAGCATTCAAATTCAAGGCATAAAGTAATAGGAACAAAGGCATACCTGATGAGAGAGATTGATTAAGATTGAATGGTACGGCCGGATCTGCAAAGTAATACTAGGGTTTGTGTGAGGCAGAGGTGATTCTGTGCAGTTGAGTTCCCTTCAGGGTTTGGAGGCTGCTCTGAACTCTGTTAGTTCTTCTCTCACTATCTTTTTCCTCAGGGTTTTGTTACAAGGAAACCTCAGAGTATTTTGCTTCTCCCAAAATCTTTCTCCAGTGAACCTCCCAGTGTAACTCCAAGTGTGTTTTCCTCTACTGAAACTTCAGTATTTATAGACTAATTTTCGTGGGTAGTGGACTCAAATGAGGGAGACCCAAGTCCAAAAAAATTTGTTATATTTTATTTATTTATTTATTTATTTTTAACTTCTTTTTTTTTTTAGTTTTTTTTAGTTTTTTTTTCTTTTTTTTATTATTTTTTTTTTCCAGGAAAAATGAAGGGTAAATTTTGGGGTATTACAGCTGCCCCTATTCAATCAACTGGAGACCCAGAAAGAAGATGGCAGCTGCTTTCGTACTTTCGAGGTATCAAGGGATTGAATACAATAAAAGCCCAAAAATTTGCACTGAAGTGAAGTGAAGTGACAATGCCTATCAAAATCGGCAAAGAGGTGGTCTTGAAAGAAGAATCCGTCTGGTACGGTGAGAGTAGTCTGAATACCGAAGAAGAATGTTAACTTGGATACCAAAATAAATGGTAACACAGAAATAACCATGGCCTGAATGCCACAAGTTGCATCGACCTGAACGTCGGAAACTTCTTCGATCTGAACATCGGAAAACTTCATGCCTGTCAGCATTGGCAGAAATAGGGAATGATAATAGAGGCGGCGCATGGGCCAATGACACTTGCTCGGGATAACCGAGGTGGGTCATGAACAATCTTCAGTCTGATTACTGGAAACAACTTCTAGCTTATCACTTGGGATACCGAGAATGTTTTATGCTTACGTGCGTATGTTTGAATTTTTCAATGGCGTAATGCTCCATGAAAATGGAAATGCTACGCGATTTGGGAGGATGCAATGCAATATGATTCTACATGCAGGGATGCGAAATGCTGGGTAGAATGCCAAGCTGAGGCAAGGGGATCTACTGGGGAAATGATCACCATCTTCTGGACCCTGGCAAGGCTGTTGGAGATGCACAGCGCAAAGAATTCTGTGGGGAAATGACCCGCCACACGGTGTTCTAGCAATGATGAAATGCCGAGATTCAGACTGGAGAGAGAACGACACTGAAAACCTGCTGTTGGGGAAAGCGATAGTGGTTCTGGCAACCACGATCTGCGAGAGATGACTCAGCAGGGGAAGCAAACACTGATACGGTACCGAGGTTCTGCTTCAAGGAAAGAAACCATGGATCTGGCATTGGGATTATCGATCTGGCCTCGAACTCTAAGGAGCAACCACTTCTGCTGGGAAGACACAGTCTGACACTGTCAACTCCGCTGGGGATATATAGTCTGGCACTGTCAACTCTACTGGGGAGTGTATGTCCTGAAACAAACGCTTGGGGAAGTACAGTGGTGAGAACCTGCTGGGGATTGAAGAATCCAACACTCTGATCAGCTCTGCAGGGATAAGACACCGAATTCGTCTGTTGGCGACTTCACTAGGGAAGATATTCACGATCATCTGCAGGGGATTTTAAGGAAATGCCCCGAGGGTATCTGTTCTGAATAGACGATCCAAAGCACTTAAAATTTACAACAATTTTAAATGTTTATTGAGCATGTACCTGTAAAGCCCTTATGTGTCATGATGCAATGTTTATCAAAAATTCGGACATCATTTTTGCAAACAAAACAGTAAAATGAAAATGAAAACAGAGATATACTGAATAACATGATTTTATTGATTGAATGGCCTCTGAGTAGGCATTTACATCAGGAAGCAATCCCTGGAAAGAGGTAATCGCACAAAAGATAAAAACAGAAATTAATCTAATGGCAATGTGAAATGGATTTCTATTGGGTTCCAATTCTGCTATGACTTGCCCGTCTTCAAGATCCTCCAGATGATCAGCCTTCTGAAAAGGTGACTGGACTGTTTCCTACCTTTCAAAAATTTCCAGTCATCGACATGAGATGAGGTTCAGAACTAACTCAGAACGCAGTCATTCGCTTAATCCCTAACTTTTGCCTGGATCGCCCTTTTCGGGTTTTCAATCCACCGGGATACCCATTTTTGCCTAAGTTGCCTTTTCAGGTTTTCAACTTACCGGGTGTACGATCTTTTCATTTTTAATCCCTAATTTTTGCCCGAACCTTTTCATTTTCTTGGTTTGTCGGGATGCCCATTTTTGCCTGGACTATTCTTTTTACTGTCCAGCGGGTCTATTTTATGCGAAGTATTTTTTAACTGCGTCTGAGTTCACAGGGGAAGTGAAGTTTTCACCATCCATAGTTGCAAGCATTAAAGCCCCACCATCAAAAACCTTGGTGACAATATACGATCCATCATAGTTAGGAGTCCACTTGCCCCTGTGATCCGTCTGAGGAGGAAGGATCCTTTTCAACACTAAATCTCCGACTTGGAAACAACGAGGATGCACTTTCTGATCAAAGGCTCTCTTCATCCGACTCTGATACAACTGCCCATGACAAATGGCTGCCATTCGCTTCTCTTCGATGAGACTCAACTCATTGAACCTTGTCCGAATCCATTCGGCTTCGTCTAACTTGACATCCAACAAGACTCTTAGAGAAGGAATCTCCACTTCAACAGGTAGGACTGCTTCCATACCATACACCAGGGAGTAAGGGGTTGCCCCGGTCGATGTACGTACTGAAGTGCGGTACCCATGCAAGGCGAAAGGTAGCATCTCATGCCAATCTCTGTACGTGACGACCATCTTCTGCACAATCTTCTTTATGTTCTTATTTGCCGCCTCAACAGCGTCGTTCATCTTAGGGCGGTAAGGGGAAGAATTGTGATGCTGAATATTGAAGTTCTGACACAACTCCTTCATCATTTTGTTGTTGAGATTAGAACCATTATCAGTAATGATTCTTTCGGGAATCCCATAGCGACAAATGATTTCTTTCTTGATGAAACGGGCAACCACATGTCTGGTGACATTCGCGAACGACGCTGCCTCGACCCACTTGGTGAAATAGTCGATGGCAACAAGGATGAAGCGATGCCCATTGGAAGCAGTCAGCTCAATCTTTCCAATCATGTCAATACCCCACATAGAAAACGGCCACGGCGAAGTCATCACATTCAGAGGATTTGGCGGTACATGCACCTTATCAGCATAAATCTGGCATTTATGACACTTCCGAGCATATTTGAAGCAATCTGACTCCATGGTCATCCAATAATAACCCGCTCTCAACAATTTCTTAGCCATTGCATGTCCGCCGGCATGAGTACCGAAGGAACCTTCATGAACTTCCTGCATTAACATGTCCGCCTCGTGTCTGTCCACGCATCTGAGCAAAACCATGTCGAAGTTCCTCTTATACAACACATTGTCTTTGTTCAAGAAGAAACTTCCTGCCAATCTTCTCAAAGTCTTTCTGTCGTTGTTGGATACCCCTGCAGGGTACTCTCGATTCTTCAGAAAGCACTTGATATCGTGATACCAGGGCTTGTCATCGACTACCAGTTCAGCAGCAAACACATACGCGTCCCTGTCAAGGCGCATCACATCGATCATGGGAGCATGGTTCCAACGAATTACCTTGATCATGGAGGATAGAGTAGCAAGTGCGTCTGCCATCTGGTTCTCATCACGAGGTACATGATACAATTTTACTGTTGTGAAGAAAGTCAACGGTCTTCTTGTGTAGTCTCTGTAGGGGACCAGAGTGGGTTGGAGAGTATTCCAATCACCATTTACTTGATTGATCACCAGAGCTGAATCTCCGAAGATGTCCAGAGTCTTGATTCTCAGATCAATGGCTTGCTCAATACCCAAGATACAGGCCTCGTACTCAGCTTCATTATTTGTGCACTCAAAAGTCAAACGAGCGGCGAAAGGTATGTGGGCACCTTTCGGAGTTGTAATGACAGCGCCAATTCCACTTCCTCTAGCATTGACAGCCCCATCAAACAACAAAGTCCACTTTCCGTTTGGATCAGGTCCCTCCTCAACAACTGGATCTTCACAGTCTTTCATCTGGAAAATCAAACTTCATCGGCTCATAATCATCAATCGGCTGCTGAGCAAGATAGTCCGACAGAATACTCCCTTTGATGGCTTTCTGGGATGTATACTGGATGTCGTACTCTGTCAGTACCATTTGCCAACAAGCAACTCTTCCGGTAAGAGCTGGCTTCTCAAATATGTATTTCACTGGATCCATCTTAGAAATCAACAAGGTAGTATGGTTCAACATATACTGCCTCAGTCGGCGAGCAGCCCAAGCCAAAGCACAACAAGTTTTCTCAAGCTGCGAATATTTGATTTCACAGTCGGTAAACTTTTTGCTAAGGTAGTATATGGCATGCTCTTTTCGACCAGACTCGTCATGCTGTCCCAATACACACCCCATCGAGTTCTCAGTCACTGATAGGTACATTATCAAAGGTCTCCCAGGAACTGGAGGTATAAGGATCGGAGGTTTCTGTAGATACTCTTTTATCTTCTCGAAAGCCCTTTGACAATCTTCATTCCACCTGATAGCCTGATCTTTCCTCAGCAATTTGAAAATTGGCTCACACGTGGTTGTTAGGTGAGAGATGAACCTTGCAATGTAGTTCAACCTCCCTAAGAAACTACGGACTTGCTTCTCTGTTCTTGGCTCTGGCATTTCCTGTATCGCTTTTACTTTGTCGGGATCTACCTCAATCCCTTTTCCGCTAACAATAAAACCCAGCAATTTTCCCGATCTCACCCCGAAAGTGCACTTGTTTGGATTAAGTCTCAGTTTGAATTTCCTCAAACGCTCAAACAGTTTCTGCAAATTCACCAAATGTTCTTCTTCTGTCTGAGATTTGGCAATCATATCGTCCACATAAACCTCGATTTCATGATGAATCATATCATGGAACAGAGTCACCATAGCTCGTTGATATGTTGCTCCAGCATTTTTCAGACCAAACGGCATCACCTTGTAGCAGAAGGTGCCCCATGGGGTTATGAAAGTTGTCTTTTCCATGCCCTCTGGTGCCATCTTGATTTGGTTATAGCCAGAAAAACCATCCATGAAGGAGAATACCGAGAACTGAGTTGTATTATCCACCAAATCGTCGATGTGAGGTAATGGGAAATCATCTTTAGGGCTAGCTCTGTTCAGATCCCGGTAGTCGACACACATCCGTACCTTTCCATCCTTCTTAGGTACTGGGACGATGTTTGCAACCCATGGCGGATAATTGGTGACTGCTAGAAACCCTGCATCCAACTGCTTTTGCACTTCTTCCTTTATCTTGACAGCCATCTCTGGTCTTGTTCTTCTGAGCTTCTGCTTGACCGAAGGACAACCTTCTTTGAGAGGCAAGCGGTGTACCACGATGTCTGTGTCCAGCCCAGGCATATCCTGATAAGACCAGGCGAAGATGTCAACGTATTCTTGCAGCAATTCAATCAACCCTTTCTTCACATTGTCTTCTAAAGCAGCCCCTATCTTGATTTCTCTCTTGGCGTCCTCGGTGCCGAGATTAATCACTTCAACAGACTCTTGATGCGGTTGAATAACCCTTTCCTCTTGTTTTAATAACCTGGTAAGCTCTTCAGGGAGTTCACAATCTTCATCACCCTCTTCTTCAGCTTGAAAGATTGGATTTTCAAAGTCGAAGCGAGCCATAGCAGAACCGTTATCAATAGGATCCGGTGATGTGCATCTCCATGAGTGATGGTATGTGCTTATGAGTGTGAAAAAAAAAAGTGGAAACTAAACAAAACATTGCCATTTTTTTATTTTGAAAAACTGCAAAAATAGAGAGACAGGGAACGAAATATTTGAATGCAAAAATACGTCCTTTATTTATGATAAAAATGCAAGTGTCACATAGACGGGCCCTACAATGAGTCATTACGCCCTGGGCGGAACGTAAGACTTGGATATGCATGAATAAACAAAGAAAATTACTCTTCAAGAAGAGTGACTTGGATAATCTCTTCAGAAGACCAATTGTTGATGACTTCACCCGGGATCCTCGGACGCACCCAGTTGTCAATGTCACAATCACTATCCCCATCTTCATTGTTGACCGCAGAGACCTCACTGGGAATCATAAAATTAACAGGAACAACATCTGTAAATTCATCAGTAGCATCTTCAAACTCTTCTTTCTCAACCCCTTCCACAAACTCTTGGACAGACAAATCTTCAACCTGGAGGATACCTTTGTCGAGCAAGGCCTGGATACCCTGCTGTAGCTTCAAACAACCTCTACTCTGAGTGGCACAATCCAAACAACCCTTCCCACAACCGGGGAAAACATCGGCCTTCAGCAAGCATCCTTTGATATCCAACAATGGAGTCTTCAACTTCAACACATCCTTAATGGACTTGGCTTTTCCCTCTATCATGTTAACATTCGCACCACCATGTTGGGGCATGGGATTGTTAACGACATTCGGAGCCGGTGCAAGGTCGATGGCCTTTGAATCTATGAGGTCCTGAACTACGTGCTTAAAAGCTTTGCAGTTCTCAATATTGTGGCCAGGTGCCCCAAAGTGGAAGCTACACCTAGCGTTGGCGTCGTAACCCACCGGAAGTCTACCAATAGGAGGAGCCAGAGTGCGCAGTTGCACAAGTTATAGTTGTTGAAGACTAGAAAGCAACTGAGCGTACGACATTGGAAGGGTGTCGAAACGCCGGTCCATCATCCTTTGCCTCTGTTGATAAGCGGGTCTGTTACCCAGTTGCTGCTGCTGTTGATACTGAGCTGGTTGACGTTGTGATTGTTGTTGTTGTAGTGGCGCTGCAGCTGGAATGGTCACAGCAGCAACATACGGTTGCTGAAGATAATTCTGAAAATTATTCCTCCGGTTATCCCTGTTCTGATAAGAAGATATGGCATTTGCATCCCCTTCTCTCCTCTTCTGTCCCTGAATGAACGGCTTCTTCACCCCTGATGAGGATCCACCTCCACTCTGGCTCTTATAGGTCTTTAGGTAATTCTCCACCCTTTCTTCAGTAGATACCACATCAGCAAAGTTGGAAGCATTGCACCCCACCAGACGCTCCAGATAAGGTCCAGGCAGCGTATTCATGAACATGTTGGCCATTTCCTTTTCCAACATAGGAGGCTGAACACGGGAAGCTGTATCCCTACAGCGTTGAGCGTATTCCCTGAAGCACTCATTGCTTTTAAGAGACAGATTCTGAAGTTGAGTTTTGTCTGGAGCCATGTCTGCATTATACTGATACTGCTTCACGAAAGCCTCTTCCAAATCCCTCCAGCAACGGATGTGGGCTCTGTCCAGCCTCATATACCATTCCAAGGATGCCCCAGCTAGGCTATCCTGGAAGAAGTACATAAGTAGCTTCTCGTCATCAGAGTATGCAACCATTTTACGGAAATAGGCTTGCACGTGAGTTTTGGGGCAAGACCTGCCATTGTATTTGTCAAATATCGGGACCTTGAATTTCGGTGGCACTCTCACACCTGGGACCAGCCCCAAGTCAGCAACATCTACTCCCAGAAGATTCTGTCCTTCCACTGCTTTCAACCTATCTTCCAATCTTCTAAACATGGGGTCCATGCCAAAGTCTTCCTGAAGCAAGGGAAACTGATCATCCTGACCATCCTGAATGGGTTGTTGATCTAGGTTGACATGCGGGATCGGGATAGGCCCCGGTCCATTGGGACCATTAGCCTCTCCAGCTGGAGGATCAGCCAACGTCTCCGGTTGAGTAATAGGGGGATCCCTCTGTACCAACAATCTAAGCTCCTGCTGTCCTTGAGCCACCCCTTGAACCAAATCCATGAATTGATTCATGCGAATCTTCATCTCGGCGAGCTCTGGTTGTAGGCTCTCCATCGCTCTCTGTTGATTCCTTCGGGTACCGTATCGGTGAATGCCTCAGTCAGCTATCCTGCTAGTGGGACACCAAACAATATGAGAACACTGCAGCGGTACCTGTTATGCAAGATATGACAATGAATATGTAAATGCAATGCCATGTGTAACACCTCAAAATTTGCCCTCCTCTCTTGGGACTAGCTAACATATTGCATATCCTTTTTTAGGTCATTAGGCATTGCATATTGCATACCATGTGGTTACATTGTGCAAGTTATCCTCCCAAGTCTTGATCAGAAGATAGGAGGTCATGTGCAAGCTAGGGTTTCATTGGACTGGTCATTAATCATCTGAGGATGTGGAGGTCCAAATTAGGGTTTTGTGGTTCTCAAGGAGATTGGTCTTCATCTTGTTTGAAAGAATACATCATCATCATGGTTTATCATAAGAAGATTCAAGTGATTGATCATACACCTTGAGATTAGGGTTTTGACCACTGGTCAACCCTAATCAATTGCATTGGGCCAATCAGGGCTTGGCAAGGAGATGGGGTCTACAGTGGATATGAGGATCATTTCATGATTTTATTGAGCTTATGGAGGCTAGGGTTGCACCCTTGAGCCATTTCATCAGAAGATTGGGGTTCAGATTGATCAGTGCCTTGCCAAATTCATCTATCAGTTGAAAAAGTCAACTGTGGTCAACTGTGCTTGATTTTATGGATTTGGAGGTGGGAGAGAGTTGGATACACTTCATTCATGTTGAAACAAGTGTTATTTGACATGTCAAAGCTTAAGAATGGAGAAAATAAAGTCAGAACAAAAATTGCCAAAAATAGAAAGTGACTTGTAATGGAAGTTTCCAAAAATGGAAAGTTTTTGACCACAAAATTACATGTCCAAGGAAGCTTCAAATGAAAATTTGTTCAACATGAAAGTTATAGATCTTGTTCTTACCTTTTCAAAAAGTCCAAGAACTTGAAAATCTCATATATGGTTGACAAGTTATGGTCCATTCAATTTCAAAAAAGACCTATAATCAAAGTGGCATAACTTTCACATGGAGTGTCCAAAATGAGTGATCTTTTTATGAGCAAACTCCATTTAACATGTACTTTCATGGTGCATAATCAAAATTCATCAAAAATGGTCAATGCAAAAGGTCAATTTTCAAGTGCACAATTAAAAATCCAAGGACAAAATGGTCTAACTTGAGAAATAATGAGAATTTTGGCATGGGAGTTTTTGCAACACCTCACATATGCCAATTGGAGATGGTTTGAACTGTCATAAGCTTGCAAAGTGCAATATTTGACTAAGTCATTTTGGAACTTCACTTGAAAATGCACAATTTGGCATAGCATAGTAAAAATGAAAAATACAATGCCAATTGATGTGGGACCAATGCCAACACATCACAAATGGTATTTGGAGAGTGTGTGAGCTGTCATACAGCTGTCACAGAGCCCTATGTGAAATACCAATTTTGCCCTTGCCTTAAGAAAATTGCATTAAGCTAATCACTTTCATTTTTGGTTAATGGATGATTAACAAAGTGATTAAATGGAAGTATAAGAGCTTAATTGTAACTGAATTTGGATCATAATCACAATTCACAAAAGCTTGTAACTGTTTTTCCCTCCAATTCTCCAAATTCATCAAGAAGCTTCAAGAACCAAATTCAACCAAACTCCTTCAATTCTTCATCAATTCGAGTGATTCTTTTTGCTTTGTGCTCTATGAACATGGATCTTCAACTGTTTTGAGGAAGCATCACCATAACCTCACAAATCGGGACTGTTCATCTTTGGTTCAACAATGGCATTTTGCAATTTCTTCCAATAGAAGCAACTTCGAGCTAACATAAGCACTCCAGTCAACTTCCCTATCATCATGCTGCATCTGTTTTGAGGAAACACGCGCCAAAGCTCAAAGAACCAACACTGTCTTCAATTTAAGGTGTGAATTCGAATGTCACTATTCTTTCAATTTCCATATGCGTTCTATAGTGCCTTCCATGTAGATGATCATGATGTAGGTAGTTTTTGATTTAGTGAACTGTAGAGGAAGAAATCGCGTTTTGAAGTTGGATGTGTGTTTAGGTTTTTGCTCGATCCGTGAGATACAGTAGGAATTAGGGCAAATCGTTTACATATTCGTTATCCTGGTTAGAAGACGGTTCCAATGGTTATCCATTTGTTGATTTTCATTGAGATTTGTTGATTTTCGATTTTCTGCATTTTTCTGGAAAATATTGATGAGGAAGATGATGAATTGTTGCTGTTTGATCCGCTTCTGTTTGCCTTGCCATTTGAATTGTGTTTGCCGCCGGTTTTAGCCAATAGGAACATTCCATTGCCGCGTTTAGATACGACGTCGTTTTGATGGATTTCAGCTTATTTTCAAAAATGCCACTGGCGCATCTAATTTAATAATTATTCTATTTTCTTTTTCATTCCATTTTTAATTTTGTTACCAAATCTTAGAAAATTGATATCTCATTCAAAAATCATCCAAATTTTGTGAGATTTTTTGTGCCATGCTCATGAGAATGTGTAGAATTTAATGGATATTTTTTGGAATTTTTTTGCATGAGTAGAAAAATAAAATGCTTAGGGTTTGTAGAATATGTCACAATTTTGTACACTTTGCCATATCTATCATGAAATGCTCATACTTGCAAAGAAATGAATGGAAATTTTTGTGCTTATTCTGGACATGCTGATGGTGATTTTCATGTAGAGTTTGTGAATTTTGGATACTTGGTTGATTAGATATGAATTTTTGGATTAAGGTGTGACAATTTGTGTCACACCAAGCTAGGTCAACTTTCTGAATTTATTTGCATGACCTATGATTGTTGGATTGGATTGAAATTTTGCATGGATGATCATTGATATGTCAAGATAACATATGAATTTTGCTGGGATATTTGGTTGCATTTTCAAATTGATTGATAATTTTCTTCTTTGTATGCTCATTTTGCAACCTTGTGTGACACATGTTTGTATATCTTTTGTGAAATTCTCATATGGTTTTGGATGAATGTGAAATTTGGTATGCTGGTTATAGACACATTGTAGGACATCATGCTTTTGGTCCCATTCATTTCTTAATTGTTTTCACTGTTTTATGAATTTTTGAAGTGAATGCTTGTGTTGATGCTATGAATTGGCTTGAATAATTGTGTCTGGATTTCTTGATTTTCATTGACCTACTTTCTTTTGTCCAATTGAGCTGAAAATTGACATGCTATACATTGAATATGTCCTGTTTTGGTGTGAATTTTTGTGGAATTAATTGAATGGTTTTGGTATGCTTTTGAGTGAAATAGTTCTGTTTGGTCTTTTGGTGTTGCAAATTGCATGATTGATGTTAAATTGTGCATGAAATGATAATGGTGAATGATATGAGCATGAGACCAATTGCATTTGCTTTCTATTTGTTTGAATGTGATTTTGGATTGGTTTTGCTTGCTGTTTAGATTTTTTTTTATCCCCCTTGGACCCTAGGCTTGGCCTAGTGGTCTAGTTTCTCACATTTGGTTTGGATTTTCAGGATGAAATGCACAATGCTTAAGGAGATTGCTTCAAGGCAATTTGAATTGAGTTTGGTTGATGTTTATGAACTAACTTGACTTTGTGTTGTAGGGATTAAAGCTTGAGCTTGGGATTATAGCTTGCACTTGTGTGCATTAACTTGTGTTGTCTGTATAGATTAACATTTGCTGTTTATTGTTGGTTTGTCTGAGTACTGATGATACTTGATTGATTTCAGGTACATTTAGTCGCTTACAGTTCTTTAAGAACTTGCTTGCTGCTGCTTGGTTTTTAAACCAGTTGAGGTAGGACTTCTATTCTTCATGTAGTCTGGAAGACCTGGCCTGTTACTTGGCCAGGCAACTGTCTGAAGTCCTCCTTAAGAGGCGATGTTTGTGGTTGTTTACATTTGTGCCCAAGCAGGTAAAGACCTCTATGAGGCAATTGGCGGAACCCAAGGGATATGCAATCTATCCCCCGCTATTCTGTGAGTCGTCCCTCTGCTCACACCACTGTGTTGATGCATTGGGACACAAACCCAAGATCTTGTACTTTGTACAGTTGTGTCAGAGTCTTGAGCGTAGACGGGTCCCTCCATTCTGGACCCACGCTCCTTTGTCTAAAGCTCTCCCTGGTCAGGGATAAGAGCTGTGAAGTCTAATCTTCACTCACCTTTCATCTGCTTCACCTTAGCCCCGCAATGGCAAGGTTAAGAGCGAATACTACCCATGTACAGATGACTTGCTTCGGCAGTCAAACCCATTGTTTGAGCCTCACTTGACTGGTTATAGTGTGTGCTATGTGAATATTTGCTTGAAATGCTTGTTTTGATCTGTTGATGCTTGCATGCTTGTTTTCCTGGATAGGATTAGCTTGCAGTTGTGCAAGTAGGTAGAAACCACAACGTAGGGCAATGATGCATGATAACACTAGGCTCGAGTCCAGCTCCCTGGTAGTGTGTCTTCCCTTGGTTTCTGGCTAGATTTTCTTTCCCTTTCGGGGGAACTACATCGCCCTGATCCTCGTTCCAGACGAGGTATGTAGGCAGGAGACCGTGCGAGGTCTCTCCGGGCACTTTTTTTCTTTTTGTGTGTGTTTGCTTGTTATCTTGTGTTTGGTTCGGATGCCGACGTAAGTCCAGTGATTGGCGGTCGGGCTCCATGTTTGCCAGTGTGCGTGCGTTTTGGTTCGGATGCTGATGTAAGTCCAGTGATTGGCATTCAGGCTCCATGTTTGCCTGTGTTTGTGTTTGCTTGTTTGGCGTGCGTGAGCCGAACTACAGTAGCTCTGATTCTCGTTCCAGACGAGATATGTAGGCATAGGATGCGATGTCCTAGCGAGCCCTCTTCCTCCTAACCCCACCTGCGTTCCTTGTGTGTGTGTGATGTTTTAGCAACCTTTTCTTTCTTTTAGAACGTGGATCCCGTCGAGTACGACGGACGTGAGGGGTGCTAATACCTTCCCCTTGCGTAACCGACTCCCTTACCCTTTCTCTTTGGTCGCGAGACCATGCTTTTTCCAGGTTTCTCTGAGCGTTTCCTTTCCCTATTTTGGGATAAATAACGCGTAGTGGCGGCTCTGTTTGTTTTTTGTTTAGCCCGTCGGTTGTTTTTCGCGGATGCGACAGCTGGCGACTCTGCTGGGGAAATGATAGATGTTGACCTGTGCTGGTCCATCTTCCCTAAGCGAGTCTTTCCTAGCGTTTTGGGTTAGTTGAGGTTGTTTGTTTTGCTTTATTTATTGCATTTATTATTCTAACCTGTGTATATATTTGCATAAATATTTGCATGCATCATACTATCATGTTGCTATCCTCTGTGCAGGTGGTTCCTCTGTTTTGGGGTGGGTGTTCTGAGTGGGGCTAAAACCCAGGCCCGAGTATACACCTAGGATTAGTGTGGTCTCATGTTGCCTCTTTCATGTTAAGTCAATATGTGCCTGGCAGCATGATGTACCACAAACCGGACGAGGTTCATTTGATAGTGCTTGCCTCTGTGGGTATTCCACTTTGGTTGAGTTACTTCATCTGAGCTGTTGACTCTGGTGACCGATCATTTCCCGGATCTTTGGTTTAGACGATCTCAGGAGAGCTACAATGGCACACCCGAAAGGGCAAACCCATTGAGTATCTCTGCCCGATTGTCGAGACTATTATCCGCCTTAGGATGACCTGATTAGAATTTACCTGTGAGGGGAGGGTGATTCTTTCAGATGCATGTTCAGATAGTGACTCAGATGGTGATTTTTTTTGTTCCGTGGATCAGAGTCATATTTATAAGTCGGATTTATGATCATTTATTGCCGAGGCGCCGGAGTGCTGTCCGTGTTATTTATTAGTGGGGATCCGTTTATTTCAGGATTCCCCGGGCCGATTCAGATGATTTTGGGTATCTGTTCAGAGATGGTTTGATGATGATGATGATGTATCTGTCTTCCGTTTATTTCGGAACCCTTAAGTCGGATTTATGGTTAATCAGCACCTCAGATGGTTGTGATCGGTTCAGAGATCAGGGTTGTGACTCAGAGCAACAGATGATCAGAGGACTTGGAGGATGGCAATGCATTGCATTCATACATCTGCATCATTCTCACTTTGCATTCATCTGCACCAAACATACGTCTAGTCATATGGGGAGTATTATGGAGTGAGAATCTGGTTGAGAGACATCTGGATGTCAAAATGTTATTGGTGAAATATTATCTGTCTCGATGAAACCAGAATCAAAGGACAGAATCTTCCTCATATGGATAGACGTTGCATTCATGCATATTAACCTGTTTGCTGTTTTGCAGGAATCATTGCTCGTGCTCGCAGAACTGTACCTTTGCACTCAACCCGTCCTCACAGATACTTCACCAGACGCAATACTCCCAGACTAATGGATCTCCCAAACACAGATATCCTCGAGCTGAAGGACAAGATGACTGAGCTGATCAACATCATGCAGGGTTTTGCAGTTGGTCAGAAGGCTCTGGCTGATAAGGTCGAAAAGCTTGAGCGGGCTTCAGCAGCAAACAGTGGGGTTAACCTGGATGGTGTCTCCAACCAGGGGCTGGGTGGATCCAGAGACGGTGAAAAAAGAGCAACCGTAGGTATGGTGAACAACAATGCTGGTGGATTTGGTGCTGCTACTGGCGGTGGGCCCGGTCTGGGGCATAATCTGAAGGATAGTTTGTTCCCGCCTTTCTTTGGGGTCGATGATGACAGAGAGGAGGACAGAGAGGCTGATCAGTTCTCTATGCTGAAAGAGCCATTCGGTCAGTATGGTGCCCCTCCGCAGAACAAAGAAATTCAGGTACTGGCAGAAAAGATCAGAGCTCTTGAAAGCCATGCTACTCCGGGATTTGTCAACATGTCCAACATGGGGCTGGTCGAGGGGATTGTGATCCCACAAAAGTTCAAAGCGCCCGCATTTGACAAATATAATGGGAGTTCTTGCCCAGAGACTCACCTTCAAGCATTCGTTCGCAAGATCTCTGCATACACAACAGATCAGAAGCTTTGGATGTACTTCTTCCAAGACAGTCTGTCTGGAGGATCCTTGGAATGGTATACCAAGCTGAAATCTTCTGATATCAAAAGCTGGCAGGATCTTGGCGATGCCTTCTTTAAACAATACCAATTCAATGCTGACATGGCTCCTAGTCGTACCCAGCTGCAGGGTATGTCTCAGAAGCCGAGTGAAGGGTTTAAAGAGTATGCGCAAAGGTGGAGGGAGTTGGCTGCCAGAGTGCAACCTCCATTGGTGGACAGAGAGATGTCTGATCTCTTTATGGGTACCCTGCAGGGGGTTTTTGCTGAGAGAATGGTGGGTTGTCCCGTCACCAACTTTGCAGACATCGTGGTGGTTGGTGAGAGAATTGAAAGTTGGCTGAAAATGGGGAAGATACAAGGAAATGCTTCGTCATCAGCATCAAAGAAGCCATTCGGGAATGGTCAGCGCAAGAATGAGGGTGAATCAAGTGCTGTGTATGCCCAGAGAGGACACGGTAGGGATCATTACTACCAGCACGCTGCTGCTGTAACCATCCCTGCTGGTAATCAGTCAGTACGACAGCAACGTTAGCCACCTCAACAGAGAACTGGGTATCAAGTGAGGGGAAAAGGGATCGATCGCCATTTTGACAAGCCGCCCGTGACATATGCTGTTCTGTTCAAAAACCTGGTGGATCTTGGGTTGGTTCAGCCGAGGGCGATGGTTCCGATGAGATCAGATCAGAGGCCTCCTAACTATGATGAGAATGCCCAGTGTGAATTTCATTCTGGAACACCGGGGCATAACATTGAGGGCTGTAGAGCATTCAAGAATGTTGTCCAGGACCTGGTGGACTCCAAGGCTATTAACTTTGCACCGTCTCCAAATGTTAATGCCAATCCCATGCCGGCACATGGTCAAGCAATGGTGAGTGCAATTGCTGAAGATTTGGATCACGCCTGTGCAATGGGTGAAGAGACTGACAGTAACTGCAAGTTTGATGGTTGGATAAAGCCGTGCGTACCAGGGATGGGAATCCAGAACTGGAAGGCCTGAAAAGATCATCACTGTCACTCATTCGGAAGAGTAATGATTTCTGTTTTGATTTTATCTGCATGAAAGCCGTACGTGTTGCCCGACACGTAATGGTTCATTGTAAGGGCCACCTCATGTTTAAATTTGCATTTTCTGCATCATTAATAAATGGATGTTTTTCAGTCAAAAAGCAGTGTTCCCTGTTTTTCATTTATTTTTGCAGTTTAAAAACAAATAAAAATGGCAATGTTTGTTTTCATTTTTCTTTTTTGATTTGTATCGTCCCAAAGTCGAAAAATAATTCTCCGGATCTCGTTGATAACAATTTGGTTACACCTCATATGACTTCGACAATCCAATCTATCTTGCTGAAGAAGAAGACGAAGAAGATTGTGATCGGCTGGAATTAGCCAGGTTGTTGAAACAAGAGGAGAGGGTGATTCAGCCGCATGCGGAGCGGATTGAGATTGTTATTCCAAGCACCGCCGAGGTCAGGAAGGAAGTGAAATTAGGGCCGCTTCAGAGGCAAGTCGAGAGCAGAATGGTAGTCCTGTTGAAGGGACATGTGGATACCTTCTCCTGGTCGTGTCAGGAAATGCCAGGGTCGGATATCGGTGTCGTTGCGCGCAAGCTACCATGGAGAGAAGACTGTCCTCTAAAGAAGCAGAACGCCAGTGCCTGTATCAGAGAGCCATGGTGACTTTGTTTCGTGATATGATTCATCATGGAATCAAATGCTATGCTATGACATGATAGCAAAGTCCCCAAACAGGAGAGGGGCATCTGGCAGATCTGGCCAAGCTGAGTGGACCAGTTGAGATGATTCAAACTGAGGTTGAATTGAATAAGTGCACTATCAGAGTGCGATCCGGTAAGATGCTAGGGTTTATTATAAGAGAGGAATCGAGGTTCATCCTGCAAAAAAAAAAAAAAAAAAAAAGAACAATAAGAGAAACGCCTGAACCGAGAAAGAAAAAGAGAGGTTCGTGGTTTCTTAGAAAGATTGAACTACCTGTCATGGTTCACATCTCATCTAACAGCTACGTGGGAACCCATTCAAAAAAGAGATCAAACGGTCAGGTGAAATAATGATTGCCAAGGGGCATTGAAAAATAAGAGAATAAGTTGCAGGAACCTCCAATTCTGATACCTCCTATGGAAGGAGTAATTGTTAATCTGGTATTTGACGGCCTTCGAGGGGTCTACGAGGTGTATTGGGTCAGCATGACGAGTCTTGTCGAAGAGAGCATGCAATTTACCTTAGCAAAAAGTTTACCGACTGTGAAACAATACATTCACTGTTCGGGGAACTTGATGTACTTTGGCATAGGCTGCTCGCCGACCGAGACAGTATATGCTGGTTCATACCACTTTGTGGGTTTCCAAGATGGATCCGATCAAGTATGTATCTGAGAAGCCAGCATTAACCGGACGGGTTGCAAGAGTGCAAAAGAATGTTGACTGATTTGTGATACTCTCAGAAAGCAATCAAGGGGTGTATTGTCTGATTACATCGCTCCGCAACCCATTGGGGGTCATCAACCGATGAAGTTTGAGTTCCCTGATGAGGACATCTCGAGGTACTCTAATCGAAAGATTGAGAGTGACCGATCCCGGAGGAGGGGCCTGACCCTGAATCCGAACGGATTCTGATGTCTGATGGGGAGGTTAAGGTGGATAAGCTTTCGTTGCCCGGATAACGTTTGAATGCACCGACGGTGTGATTGTGCAGAAAATGGTGGTAACCTACAGAGACTGGCATGAGATGTTGTCGTTTGCATTGCATAGGTATTGACCTCGGTGCGCTTACTGGGGCAACTCCGTTCTCACTCATGTATGGAATGGAAGCAGTATTACCTGTTGAGGTTCAGATTCCCTCTTTGAGAGTCCTGAGGGGCGCGAAATTGCAAGAGGCGGAATGGGTAAGGACCCGGTACGAAGAGTTGAGCCTGATAGAGGAAAAGAGGCTAGCAGCCATCTGTCATGGGCAGTTATACCAGCAAAGGGTGAAGCGTGCTTTTGACAAGAAGGTGCGACCTCGGGTTTATCACGTAGGTGATATGGTGCTGAAAAGGATCCTTCCTCCTCAAAACGATCGAAGGGGCAAATGGACACCGAATTATGAAGGTCCATTCGTGGTCAAGAAGGTTTTCTCTGGAGGAGCCTTGTTGTTAACGACCACGGATGACGAAGATTTTCCATCCCCTGTGAATGCGGACGCAGTTAAAAAATACTTCGTATAAAAAGACCCGCTGGACGAAAAGAATAAAATAGTCCAGGCAAAAATGGGCATCCCGGCGAACCAAAAAAACAGAAAGAAAGGTTCGGGCAAAAATTAGGGATAAAATGGAAAAATGTACACCCGGCAAGTCGAAAACCTGAAAAGGCGACTTGGGCAAAAAAGGGTATCCCGGTGGATTGAAAACCCGAAAGGGCGGTCCAGGCAAAAGAGGGATTGAAACGAACAACTGCGTCCCGCATGATCGTTTGCGCTTTGGTTAAAGCATCAAGGATAATACCCGGTGGGGATCAATCAGAATCGTCTTGTTCAAAAGGCAGAAAGCACGGAAAGTCTGAGGACATATGGGGTGTAACCGAGTTGGAACTCGATGAGATCACGGGTTTCACATTGCCATTAGGATAGATTTTTCCTTTTGTGCGCAATTACCTCTTTTCAGGAATTGCTTCCTTTGTATTGCTCAGTTTGAGCCACACTTTTCCAATCAATAAAATGCATATTCAGTCAAATAATTTTGTTTTTTGTTTTCATTACCGCTTTGATTGCAAAAACATCCAATGTTTTTGATAAAGAATGTTGCATTTTAAGACATACAGGTCCCTTCCAATGCATGTTTATAAGATTGAAAACTTGAAATCTTATTTGGAAGGCGGAGTGACCCAAGTGTTGAAATCTTGACACGCCTGGGGCACGATTTTATCTAACGATCTGTTTTGCAGGAACTGTTAGACATTTTCACTCACTTGCAGGTTGTGATGTGGAAGCTGTTGACAAAACAAATCCCCATGGAGTCCAATCAGGGACGAATGAATATGAAGGGATGACGGAGAAGACGTTGAGACGTACGACGATCCTTGATGATAATCAAGAAGACTCTTCAAAATCGGAAGATTGGAAAGTCTGTAGAGATTCCCCGCAGGGTCCAATCAGGGATGAGTGAATGGGTAGAGAAGTGGCGAAGAGGCGTTGAGGCATACGACGACCTTTGGAATTAATCAAGAAGACTCTT
Source organism: Lathyrus oleraceus (assembly GCF_024323335.1). Classification (NCBI taxonomy): domain Eukaryota; kingdom Viridiplantae; phylum Streptophyta; class Magnoliopsida; order Fabales; family Fabaceae; genus Lathyrus; species Lathyrus oleraceus. The sequence continues at coordinate 488,159,057 of NC_066581.1, read as the reverse complement.
CAAAGTCGGAAGATTGAAATTATGTATAAATCCCAGGAGTACGTTTCCGTCGAGCGCGGAGCGATTGGGAATACAAGATGATGGAGCAGAAAAGGTCCAGACGAGTCTGGGAGTTCTCAAAAGTGGAAAGCCGATACGAGATTGGGAGGCGGATACCATGGTTCGACGAGTCGATGGGTGTTCTGTACCAACTTTTCTCATTTCCCCAGCTAGGTCCCCAAGCAGAATTAGAGGACCAAATCACCAGCAGATCCAGGGTCTGTGACTTCCTTAGCCGAGTCGAGGTGGTTATCCCCGGCAGGTTTAAAACGATGTTTCCTCAGCAGCCAGGTCTAAAGGTTGTTATTCCCCGAGTGGAGCGGGTTTCAATGAAATATATCTCCAGCAGTGTTTATCCTACCAGTGGATTGGACGAGTTTCCATAGCGGACGAATATCTGCATCCCCAGTAGTGTATTCTACCTATGGATCGGATGGGTCGTTCCCAGCGGAGTAGCACTCATTTCCCCTAGCAGGGTCAGGATGGTTATCCCCAGCAGGTTTCAGATCGATGTTTCCCCAGTCGCCAGGCCTGGAGGTTGCTGTTTCCCAGCGGGGCTATATGTGAGCATTTCCCCGGTGAAGTTGCCAGGTATCTGTGAGGGTTTTTCAAGCAGAGTTGGGATGTATATCTCCAGCAAGTCAGAGATTGTGGTATCTCCACAGAGTGCATTGGTGGTTCTTATCCCCAGCAATTCCCGAGAGGATTGGGTGCAAAGGAGGTTTTTCCCAGCAAGGGTTACCTATTTCCCAACAGCAGTGCTATTCCCCAGCAGGGTGGAGTTGGAGCAATGTCGGGTTCCTCAGCAGAGTATCTCGAGCTTACCAGAAGAGTCCCTTAAGGGGGATACTTTTTATGCATTCATCATGAAAAATAGCATAGCATATTGCATAGAAAAATAAATAATTGCGTAGCATTTCCATAATTATGGAGCATTACGCAGAAAAAATCAATCATGCATCATATTGCAAGCACAAGCTAGTCTCAAGCCGTGGTTACCGTTTGAGAGGTGGTTTTATCCGCAGAGTAGAGGTGTTACTCCGAGGAGTTTGGCCTCATGATTTGATCAAAGGTATTTCCCCAGTAGTGCGATACTGGAGGAGTTTTTCCGTCGGGCAGAGATGGAAAGGTTACGCGATCAGCGCGACTCGAGCCGTGGTTACCGCTTGAGATTTGGTTTTGCTGGACAGTGAAGACGATACTCCGAGGAGTTCAGCAGCGGGATTTTGGGAGCAGCAGTATTTCCCAGTCATTGTTTAGTGTCTGGTCGAGCTTTCTTTGGTGTCAGTAAACATCATCATTCGATGTCCAGTAAACGTCGAGTTATTTCCCAGTCATTGTTTAGTGTCTGGTCGATCCTTGTTTGATGCCTGTAAACATCATTGTTTGATGCCTGTAAACATCATTGTTCGATGTCCTGTAAACATCATTGTTTGATGTCCTGTCAACATCATTAGTCGATGTCCAGTAAACGTCGAGTTATTTCCCAGTCATTGTTTAATGTCTGGTCGATCATTGTTCGATGTCCTGTCAACATCATTGTTTGATGCCTGTAAACATCATTGTTTGATGCCTGTAAACATCATTGTTTGATGCCTGTAAACATCATTGTTTGATGCCTGTCAACATCATTGTTTGATGCCTGTCAACATCATTGCTTGATGTCCTGTCAACATCCTTATTTGATGCCTGTCAACATCATTGTTCGATGTCCTGTCAACATCATTGTTTGATGCCTGTAAACATCATTGTTTGATGCCTGTAAACATCATTGCGTGATCCCTATAAACATCATTGTTCGATGTCCTGTCAACATCATTGTTTGATGCCTGTAAACATCATTGTTAGATGTCCTGTCAACATCGAGTTTTCTCCCAGTCATTGTTTAATGTTTGGTCGAGTTTTCTTTGATGTCCTGTAAAACATCATCGTTCGATGTCCAGTAAACATCGAGTTTCTTCCCAGTCATCAGTCAGTGTCTGGTTGAAGGTGTACCCTCTGATATGTCGCCATCAGAGTGGTGAGTGGTGTTGTTCCGGCGTTGCCAGCGGAATTATCACAAGGAAAGAAGATTTCGGGGTTCAAATGCAGTGATCGGGTATCATTGGCGCAGAAGAAATTTTCCGGGTTCAAGAAAAAGCAGAAAATCAGAAAGGAATGATAATCCCCAGCGGATGTGGTGTTCGGGCTTTGGTTATCCCTGTGTTACCATTTATTTTGGTATCCAGGTCGACGTTTCTGTTTCGGTGATCAGGCCGATTTTCTCCGTTCCAGACGGGTGTTTCTTTGAAGATTGCTTCTTTGCCGATTCTGACAGGCATTGTTAATTATTTTCCCGATCAGAGTGCAAATTGTTCGTCGGTTCTTGGTATTCAATCACTCTTCATCCTGATCATCTGAAAGCCGAAGCTATTCATATCGACAGGTTCACAGTGGATTGAATAGGGGCAGCTGTAACACCTCAAAATTTGCCCTCCTCTCTTGGGACTAGCTAACATATTGCATATCCTTTTTTAGGTCATTAGGCATTGCATATTGCATACCATGTGGTTACATTATGCAAGTTATCCTCCCAAGTCTTGATCAGAAGATAGGAGGTCATGTGCAAGCTAGGGTTTCATTGGACTGGTCATTAATCATCTGAGGATGTGGAGGTCCAAATTAGGGTTTTGTGGTTCTCAAGGAGATTGGTCTTCATCTTGTTTGAAAGAATACATCATCATCATGGTTTATCATAAGAAGATTCAAGTGATTGATCATACACCTTGAGATTAGGGTTTTGACCACTGGTCAACCCTAATCAATTGCATTGGGCCAATCAGGGCTTGGCAAGGAGATGGGGTCTACAGTGGATATGAGGATCATTTCATGATTTTATTGAGCTTATGGAGGCTAGGGTTGCACCCTTGAGCCATTTCATCAGAAGATTGGGGTTCAGATTGATCAGTGCCTTGCCAAATTCATCTATCAGTTGAAAAAGTCAACTGTGGTCAACTGTGCTTGATTTTATGGATTTGGAGGTGGGAGAGAGTTGGATACACTTCATTCATGTTGAAACAAGTGTTATTTGACATGTCAAAGCTTAAGAATTGAGAAAATAAAGTCAGAACAAAAATTGCCAAAAATAGAAAGTGACTTGTAATGGAAGTTTCCAAAAATGGAAAGTTTTTGACCACAAAATTACATGTCCAAGGAAGCTTCAAATGAAAATTTGTTCAACATGAAAGTTATAGATCTTGTTCTTACCTTTTCAAAAAGTCCAAGAACTTGAAAATCTCATATATGGTTGACAAGTTATGGTCCATTCAATTTCAAAAAAGACCTATAATCAAAGTGGCATAACTTTCACATGGAGTGTCCAAAATGAGTGATCTTTTTATGAGCAAACTCCATTTAACATGTACTTTCATGGTGCATAATCAAAATTCATCAAAAATGGTCAATGCAAAAGGTCAATTTTCAAGTGCACAATTAAAAATCCAAGGGCAAAATGGTCCAACTTGAGAAATAATGGGAATTTTGGCATGGGAGTTTTTGCAACACCTCACATATGCCAATTGGAGATGGTTTGAACTGTCATAAGCTTGCAAAGTGCAATATTTGACTAAGTCATTTTGGAACTTCACTTGAAAATGCACAATTTGGCATAGCATAGTAAAAATGAAAAATACAATGCCAATTGATGTGGGACCAATGCCAACACATCACAAATGGTATTTGGAGAGTGTGTGAGCTGTCATACAGCTGTCACAGAGCCCTATGTGAAATACCAATTTTGCCCTTGCCTTAAGAAAATTGCATTAAGCTAATCACTTTCATTTTTGGTTAATGGATGATTAACAAAGTGATTAAGTGGAAGTATAAGAGCTTAATTGTAACTGAATTTGGATCATAATCACAATTCACAAAAGCTTGTAACTGTTTTTCCCTCCAATTCTCCAAATTCATCAAGAAGCTTCAAGAACCAAATTCAACCAAACTCCTTCAATTCTTCATCAATTCGAGTGATTCTTTTTGCTTTGTGCTCTATGAACATGGATCTTCAACTGTTTTGAGGAAGCATCACCATAACCTCACGAATCGGGACTGTTCATCTTTGGTTCAACAATGGCATTTTGCAATTTCTTCCAATAGAAGCAACTTCGAGCTAACATAAGCACTCCAGTCAACTTCCCTATCATCATGCTGCATCTGTTTTGAGGAAACACGCGCCAAAGCTCAAAGAACCAACACTGTCTTCAATTTAAGGTGTGAATTCGAATGTCACTATTCTTTCAATTTCCATATGCGTTCTATAGTGCCTTCCATGTAGATGATCATGATGTAGGTAGTTTTTGATTTAGTGAACTGTAGAGGAAGAAATCGCGTTTTGAAGTTGGATGTGTGTTTAGGTTTTTGCTCGATCCGTGAGATACAGTAGGAATTAGGGCAAATCGTTTACATATTCGTTATCCTGGTTAGAAGACGGTTCCAATGGTTATCCATTTGTTGATTTTCATTGAGATTTGTTGATTTTCGATTTTCTGCATTTTTCTGGAAAATATTGATGAGGAAGATGATGAATTGTTGCTGTTTGATCCGCTTCTGTTTGCCTTGCCATTTGAATTGTGTTTGCCGCCGGTTTTAGCCAATAGGAACATTCCATTGCCGCGTTTAGATACGACGTCGTTTTGATGGATTTCAGCTTATTTTCAAAAATGCCACTGGCGCATCTAATTTAATAATTATTCTATTTTCTTTTTCATTCCATTTTTAATTTTGTTACCAAATCTTAGAAAATTGATATCTCATTCAAAAATCATCCAAATTTTGTGAGATTTTTTGTGCCATGCTCATGAGAATGTGTAGAATTTAATGGATATTTTTTGGAATTTTTTTGCATGAGTAGAAAAATAAAATGCTTAGGGTTTGTAGAATATGTCACAATTTTGTACACTTTGCCATATCTATCATGAAATGCTCATACTTGCAAAGAAATGAATGGAAATTTTTGTGCTTATTCTGGACATGCTGATGGTGATTTTCATGTAGAGTTTGTGAATTTTGGATACTTGGTTGATTAGATATGAATTTTTGGATTAAGGTGTGACAATTTGTGTCACACCAAGCTAGGTCAAATTTCTGAATTTATTTGCATGACCTATGATTGTTGGATTGGATTGAAATTTTGCATGGATGATCATTAATATGTCAAGATAACATATGAATTTTGCTGGGATATTTGGTTGCATTTTCAAATTGATTGATAATTTTCTTCTTTGTATGCTCATTTTGCAACCTTGTGTGACACATGTTTGTATATCTTTTGTGAAATTCTCATATGGTTTTGGATGAATGTGAAATTTGGTATGCTGGTTATAGACACATTGTAGGACATCATGCTTTTGGTCCCATTCATTTCTTAATTATTTTCACTGTTTTATGAATTTTTGAAGTGAATGCTTGTGTTGATGCTATGAATTGGCTTGAATAATTGTGTCTGGATTTCTTGATTTTCATTGACCTACTTTCTTTTGTCCAATTGAGCTGAAAATTGACATGCTATACATTGAATATGTCCTGTTTTGGTGTGAATTTTTGTGGAATTAATTGAATGGTTTTGGTATGCTTTTGAGTGAAATAGTTCTGTTTGGTCTTTTGGTGTTGCAAATTGCATGATTGATGTTAAATTGTGCATGAAATGATAATGGTGAATGATATGAGCATGAGACCAATTTCATTTGCTTTCTATTTGTTTGAATGTGATTTTGGATTGGTTTTGCTTGCTGTTTAGATTTTTTTTTATCCCCCTTGGACCCTAGGCTTGGCCTAGTGGTCTAGTTTCTCACATTTGGTTTGGATTTTCAGGATGAAATGCACAATGCTTAAGGAGATTGCTTCAAGGCAATTTGAATTGAGTTTGGTTGATGTTTATGAACTAACTTGACTTTGTGTTGTAGGGATTAAAGCTTGAGCTTGGGATTATAGCTTGCACTTGTGTGCATTAACTTGTGTTGTCTGTATAGATTAACATTTGTTGTTTATTGTTGGTTTGTCTGAGTACTGATGATACTTGATTGATTTCAGGTACATTTAGTCGCTTACAGTTCTTTAAGAACTTGCTTGCTGCTGCTTGGTTTTTAAACCAGTTGAGGTAGGACTTCTATTCTTCATGTAGTATGGAAGACCTGGCCTGTTACTTGGCCAGGCAACTGTCTGAAGTCCTCCTTAAGAGGCGATGTTTGTGGTTGTTTACATTTGTGCCCAAGCAGGTAAAGACCTCTATGAGGCAATTGGCGGAACCCAAGGGATATGCAATCTATCCCCCGCTATTCTGTGAGTCGTCCCTCTGCTCACACCACTGTGTTGATGCATTGGGACACAAACCCAAGATCTTGTACTTTGTACAGTTGTGTCAGAGTCTTGAGCGTAGAAGGGTCCCTCCATTCTGGACCCACGCTCCTTTGTCTAAAGCTCTCCCTGGTCAGGGATAAGAGCTGTGAAGTCTAATCTTCACTCACCTTTCATCTGCTTCACCTTAGCCCCGCAATGGCAAGGTTAAGAGCGAATACTACCCATGTACAGATGACTTGCTTCGGCAGTCAAACCCATTGTTTGAGCCTCACTTGACTGGTTATAGTGTGTGCTATGTAAATATTTGCTTGAAATGCTTGTTTTGATCTGTTGATGCTTGCATGCTTGTTTTCCTAGATAGGATTAGCTTGCAGTTGTGCAAGTAGGTAGAAACCACAACGTAGGGCAATGATGCATGATAACACTAGGCTCGAGTCCAGCTCCCTGGTAGTGTGTCTTCCCTTGGTTTCTGGCTAGATTTTCTTTCCCTTTCGGGGGAACTACATCGCCCTGATCCTCGTTCCAGACGAGGTATGTAGGCAGGAGACCATGCGAGGTCTCTCCGGGCACTTTTTTTCTTTTTGTGTGTGTTTGCTTGTTATCTTGTGTTTGGTTCGGATGCCGACGTAAGTCCAGTGATTGGCGGTCGGGCTCCATGTTTGCCAGTGTGCGTGTGTTTTGGTTCGGATGCTGATGTAAGTCCAGTGATTGGCATTCAGGCTCCATGTTTGCCTGTGTTTGTGTTTGCTTGTTTGGCGTGCGTGAGCCGAACTACAGTAGCTCTGATTCTCGTTCCAGACGAGATATGTAGGCATAGGATGCGATGTCCTAGCGAGCTCTCTTCCTCCTAACCCCACCTGCGTTCCTTGTGTGTGTGTGATGTTTTAGCAACCTTTTCTTTCTTTTAGAACGTGGATCCCGTCGAGTACGACGGACGTGAGGGGTGCTAATACCTTCCCCTTGCGTAACCGACTCCCTTACCCTTTCTCTTTGGTCGCGAGACCATGCTTTTTCCAGGTTTCTCTGAGCGTTTCCTTTCCCTATTTTGGGATAAATAACGCGCAGTGGCGGCTCTGTTTGTTTTTTGTTTAGCCTGCCGGTTGTTTTTCGCGGATGCGACACCATGTTTATCAAATCCAAAAGGTATTCTACCCCCTTGATTCCAGTCTCACATCAGGCGAATAGTGTAAGAAGACTGAGTCATGGATAAACTTCTGAGATCAAGATGCAACAAAGGGAAACCAACATACAAATGATTTCCAAGAAAGGGGCCTTAGCCAAAAGTACATCAAAAGAGGATCCCCACAACAAGCCTGTGGATTATCACTACACAGCAACAAAACAAAAAGTAAAGGGAGGAACATAAACCAGGGATCAGCCTCCTGTATACAACCCATAAGGACTGCTCCTCACTTCATCCAGTAATGCCACCGTGTCGGGATGATCTGGAGATTCTGTCAAATGCCGGATAAGCAGATTCCTCTTGTGAATGATCCCATCCAGTTCGTTGATGTGCTCTCTGTAGTAATTCCCATCATCTTCTCCGAATACCTCTTCAAGTCTGGATTTCTTCAAACCTGCCAACACCTTGAGTTCTTCAATCTGTCCTCGAGCCTCATTGAGTTGATCTGTGATGTAGCCATTAGTAGAACGGGCGCACAGAAGCTCATTGTTTTTCCCCTTCAGCAAAGTCGTCAATTTCTCTATCTGACCAGTCAATTCGGCTATTGTCTCCTCCTCCTTTGCCTTCCGAGAAGTTGAAAATGCATCCCATTGCTCCTGCCACCCAGCTAATTTACCATGAGCATCTACTAACTGCTGCTTGACTCGCCTCAACTCAGAACTGGATGATCTCAAGGCTTCGTCTGTCTTCCTGAAGAAGTCCGCCTCCACAGCAAATCTCCTCTCTGCTTCCTTTTGCACTCTGACGGCTTCCCCCTTCTGATATTCTGCCTCCTGGAATTGATGCATACAGTCTTGCAACTTCTCACTTAACTCTGAGTTCTTGGTTTGAATTCCCTCCATGGCACTCTTTAACTTGTCGTACTCCTCTCGGCTCACCATTGTTGATTGCTCAGGAGTAGGTGGATACAAAGGTTCTTCAATAGGGAATGGCAGACCAAACTCTTCGACTCTTCCTTGAAGCCACTCTTCATACCGAGGGTAAGTTCTACAATCTCCTTTTCCAAGGACGGTTCTTCCTCTCTTGATCACCTTGAGCCAGGCCTCAGCTGCCTTACGGGATACCATCAAATCAGGCGAAGAATGGAAAAACAGAGATTCTTCCACATCCTTTTCCAAAGGCGGAGTTCTTAAAGCATATCCAAACTGTCTAACTGCTAGAGAAGGATTATAGTTGATTCCTCCTCTTCTTCCTACCAACGGAACATTTGGGAAGTTCCCACAACTATGAATAATATCTGCCCGAAGCAAGCTCCGGTCGGACCACCAAGGAATATCTTCAGCTCTTAACCCCATCAATCTCTTCGACCAACTCAACGAGTCCTTGACATTAACGAACACTCCTGATTTGGGTAGGTGAGAACTGAACCACCTATAAAACAAAGGCACACAACAATTCAACAATCCCCCTTTTCTATTCTTATTTATGTGGTGCACTGAATGAAAGAAATCTCCTAGCAAGGTCGGTACTGAATTTCTCAACACGAAGAGGCGTATTGCATCCATGTCCACAAATTTGGTGACATTAGGGAACAAGACAATCCCATACACGCAAAGAGCCAACACAACATTGAAACCCCTCTGGTTACCGTCTTCCAGCTTCTTCTTTGCTTCTCCCAGTAAGAAACTCAGATGAAAACCACTAACTTCTCCCTTCTGACACATATTAGCCTTCCAGACTGATTCCTCAAAATATGTGGCTGAAGCAACCATGCTGAGATCGGGCAGAAACTCAGAACTGTAGAACAATAACTGTGACCTGATAGGAACTCTGAGAAAACTGGAAATCTCCTCCAGAGTAGGGACCAAGATATAATCCGGGAATGTGAAACACCTCAATGGAGGGTCATAGAACTGTAGCAGTGTGAATAGGGCGTCATGTTGATCTTTGGAAAGAACCGTGACGAAACTTAGAATCAGACCGTAATCCTCTCGGAATCCTTCTAGAGAACCAGGATCCATTAACTGCATCAACTGTTGGATGGGCTCCAGACAGACCACCGGAAACTTGTAGGCGACAAGTCTCTTTCTGCCAATATCCATCTTAAGAGAACCAGAAAAACTCCGACTGGAATCAAGAAGAAGATGTAAACCCCCTTGAAATGGATAAACATGTGTTAAATGATATGAATGCAAATGATGTGATGATGTGAATGCAATGCAGTGGTATGTCAATCAGGATTGCTGTATCTGCTTGAACATCTGTCGGGTTACACTGTCTGAAGAGAAAACCACTGAGGAATATAATACAAGATCAAAGCTCTGCTCCAAAAAACCGGGTTGGTTGGAGGTTAAGGTTTCCTGAATTTAGCCCGCCCCTCACTGGTAGGTTCTAAGAATAGAAGTTCGTCAACTTCAGCCCTTCAGTCGCGAATAATACGTTTACCACTGAAGGTTTGGCATTATTACGGGATAAAAGACCTCCACTGACTCCCTTCAACAGGACATCCTAAAGCAAGTTCCTAGTCTCGGGGTCCTCGGATTGATCAGCGAGAATGCGCCCACCAGAGCTAACATAATCACGTCTCAGAGGAGAGGCCTCGACTGAGTTCTCGGGAAATGGTCACCAGAGTCGACGATTTCTAAAGGAACATCATGTCGTTACGGAACATCCGTAGGACATAATATATCCAAGAGAAACCTCGTCTGGGTGTGGTTCTTCACGAACGACTTAACGTAGCAACATGCCACGCAAGCCTCATGATCATCCACTCTAAAACCTGTGTGTACACTCAAGCCTGGGTAATGGGCTTTTCTCTCGTAGAACATCCCATCCCAACAAACAAACAACAGCTCCAACAGATACAGCAGATGAATGCAAGTAAGTAAGTAAATAAATGTACAAAAGCATGAACACCCAATAAACAAAAAAATCACACAAGCTAGGAGGGACTCGCTTAGGGAAGATGGACCAACAAGAGGTCAACTTCTTGGTCCCCAGCAGAGTCGCCAGCTGTCGCAACCTGAAAAATACAGTGCGCGAAAAAAACAACCGGCGAAAGAAAATGACAAAAGAGTCGCCACCGTGCGTTATTTATCCCAAAGGAGGGAAAGGAAACGCTCGAAGTAAACCTGAAAAAGGAAAGGACAAGACGGGGTCTCGCAACCAAATCTTGGGTTCGGGAGTCGGTTATGCGAAGGGAAGGTATTAGCACCCCTACGCATCCGTAGTACTCTACGGGATCCACTTTTGTGGTTTTTGTCTAAAGGGTGTGGGTTTACCTAATGTGTTTATTTACTAAAAAGGTTAAGAGAAATGACTCGCGCGGATGTCGCATCCACTGCATACGTATCTCATCTGAATATGAGAATCAGAGTCTTCGTAGCTCGGTTGACCTATGGGTTGGGGGATGTGTGCTCGCTAAGACATCGCGTCTTATGCCTACGTATCTCATTTGGAATGAGAATCAGAGCAAGCCGTAGTTCGGCTAACTACGGGGTTGTGGATTGGGTTTTGGACGAACGACATCACTACGCAATCTACCGGATGCTCGACCTTTGGAGACTTACTCGCCTGTAGTAGAAGGAGTAAACGTGTTGCTTTGGGTTTTAGGGTTTGGGATGCGCGAGGGCAAACAGGCAGTCCTTGACGAAGGAACCGCGCTACATGTGGGGATATGAATACAAAACACAAAACATGTATCTCAAAGTAAAATGCCACCAAGGGGCTCAAACATTGCCTCCTATCGAGGTCTTCCAGCTAGGAAAGCAGTAAAATGCGGGAAAAATGTAAAAGTACCACACGGATAAAGATCCGAAGTAACAGTAGTTAGAGGAATGGGAAACCCAGGGATCCTTCCATGCTAAACACCATCAAAGAAAGTGAGTCAGTACAGGTAATCGGAATGAAACCTCCAGGGGGTATCCCACAAATAAAGTGGAAAACCACGCAAGTTATCCCTGCAAAAGTCATGTGAGCCCTCACAAAAACTCAACAAAAGGGTTAGCGAAACACGATAAGCATTTTTTTCATGGATAACAGTATGGTTTCAGGAACCTCAAACCCTGTGGCATACACTTCAGAAATTAAACGATTAAGCATTCAAGGCATTATTCACATATTCATACACAAATATAAACCCGTGGGCAAAACCTGATGTTACCTCATACATTCATAGCATTCAAATTCAAGGCATAAAGTAATAGGAACAAAGGCATACCTGATGAGAGAGATTGATTAAGATTGAATGGTACGACCGGATCTGCAAAGTAATACTAGGGTTTGTGTGAGGCAGAGGTGATTCTGTGCAGTTGAGTTCCCTTCAGGGTTTGGAGGCTGCTCTGAACTCTGTTAGTTCTTTTCTCACTATCTTTTTCCTCAGGGTTTTGTTACAAGGAAACCTCAGAGTATTTTGCTTCTCCCAAAATCTTTCTCCAGTGAACCTCCCAGTGTAACTCCAAGTGTGTTTTCCTCTACTGAAACTTCAGTATTTATAGACTGATTTTCGCGGGTGGTGGGCTCAAATGAGGTAGACCCAAGTCCAAAAAAATTTGTTATATTTTATTTATTTATTTATTTTTAACTCTTTTTTTTTCGTTTTTTTTTTCTTCAGGAAAATTGAAGGGTAAATTTTGGGGTATTACAGCCCCCTTTATGGTAAATCATCACCTAGTTTGGAAATACCATCTATTACCTTTTCACATGCAACCTCACTACCTACTCTAACTCTTCCAACTCCCTGCTTCTTCCTCACACTCCTCTTCTAGGGCAACTGTAATTTTTCAACAGAAACGTCAAGATGTCACAACATCAAACTACATCTTATTCAAAAACTACTAAGTCTACTCACAAGGTTAGAACTTCTTCCATGGACATTCACGATGATGAGATTTTGGATGTGGTTCCTCTATCTGTTATTTCCTGAGAAGCCCTTGATTTAAACCATCCCATGGATGCATCAGCTTTTGCATGCCCCAATCAAGGTAACAGCTCTAGTATCCCTTCTAGCTCAACTCATGCCACTAGTTCTAAGGAAGATATACACCACACTGATCGTGTCATAAGAAACCTAGTTACTAGAATCCTTAATGAAGGATATTCTGTGAAGGGAGTCTCTACTCCCCTATCTAAAATGTACCCCTCTCCTGAGGTTGAACATCATAGTGAGAAGGATGACGATTCCTCTAGATCTGAGAAGGACATGGCTGCTGAAGGTTTGTGCTCTCTAGGGAAAACTGTGTCTGGTAAAGGAAAATATGTGGCATCTACAACTGCCAATGCTTCCCATCCTGAGAAGAATGATGTTGCAAACAATGTGATTGACCTAGAGGATGATAGGTATGATGATCAAGAGGATAACTTACTTCATCACTTAAAGCCTAGTGTGGCTAAGCGTATGAAGACTAGAAAAGGAAGATTGGCTGAAATGATGTCAGCTAAAATAGCTAGGAAGACTGTTGGTGTTGGTCCTTCCAAATCTTGGAGCAAGGTTGATGTGAAGAAGAGGAAAGTTAGAGAAGTTTCTGAGTCTGAAGAAGATGTTGAGGAAGATGTCCCTGACATCTCCCCTATGAAGAGGACCACTGTGAGGAAGTCCCCTGTGAAAGTTGTTGTTATGCATTTTGATAATATCTCTTTCCATCTTGAAGATGGAGCTGCCAAATGGAAATTTGTGATTCAAAGAAGGGTGGCTGTAGAGAGGGAGTTAAGAAAGGATGTTGTTGAAGTCAAAAAGGTCATGGAACTAATAAAGACTGTTGGGTTGATGAAGACTATGGTTGGGTTATCTCAGTGCTATGAGGGTTTGGTTAAGGAATTCATTGTCAACATTCCTGAGGATATTGCTGATAAGAATAGAAAGGAATTTTGCAAAGTATTTGTGAGAGGTAAGTGTATCACATTCTCTCCCACTGTCATTAACAATTTTCTAGGAAGAAGAGTTGAGGGTGCAGGTGAATTGGAAGCTACAAACAATAAGGTATGTAGAGAAATTACAGCAAGGCGGGTGAAAGGGTGGCCTATTAAAAAGCATCTTCCTACTGGGAAGCTGACTATCAAGTATGCTATATTGCATAAAATAGGATCTGCAAATTCGGTGCCTACCAACCACATTTCCACAATTTCTAATACCCTTGGAAGATTTATCTTTGCTGTTGGAACCAAACTAAAATTTGATTATGGTAGATTTATGTTTGAACAAATTGCCAAGCATGCATCTACTAATGTAGTGAAGTTGCCTATAGCCTTTCCCTCTATGATTTGTGGGATTATCCTGAGTCAACACCTTGGGATTCTAAGTTCTAATGACTTACCAAGTAGAAGAAAACCTGCTCTGTCAATGCACTATAAACTGTTTGAAGGCAGTCATGTTGAAGACATTGTCATGACATCTGCTATGAAAAAGCCAACCTCAAAAGTAGGAACTAATGTTGAGCTGAAGGAGACATATAAAGAGCTAGGTGAAGGGATAAAGGTAGCAACAACTAGGAAAGAATCGTTGGAAGCCCTGATTGCAAGCTTGGAGCGAGCTGAAGGTTAGAATATTAAACATGCTAAGGAAGCTAAAGCCTGCACCTCTAGTGAGAGGTCTGCAACTAATGATGAGACAAGTGGCAATTCTGTTTCTGATGCTGATGAAGCTGCAGGCTCAAGCTCCTCTGATTAGCTCCTTTGAATTTGGCCCCATTGGTATGATGATTTTTGTTGCTGCTTTGATGGATTTTATTGATTTTGGAAGTTACGTTCTGCTGTTTTGATGTTTACTTTGTTGGTTTGTATCTCAGCTTGCTTAAAGTTGTTTATGTACTTGGTTCTATAACCCTTAACCTTTGACATTTTGGTTTATGACTTAATAAACATTTACTTTGTCTCTTTGGTCTCTTTTGGCTAAAAAGGGGGAGAAGTAGCTATAGCTATAAATGATGTTAGATGATGTTGGAGATGATGTTGGATGTTTGATATAAAGAGGGATAAGAGGGGGAAGTGTTTTGTCTGTGTGAAGCAGATTGGTGCTTGGTGTGGACTAGCTGAAGGGGGAGGTGGTGTGTTCTGAGCACATGCGCATGTGTGTTTACTAGTTGCTATTCTTGCTAGTAATGTGTGTATGTTTACTTCTTCTGCTGAACTGATACTGTGATTGATTTCTTGTGAAACGTATGATCTGATGTATGTTTTAGCCAAAATTTGCCAAAGGGGGAGTTTGTTGGTTCTATGTGTTGGCATCAATTTTGGTAAAATTTAGAGTTATCACAAGTTGTCACGCGTGTTGTCTTGACATGTGATATCAACTTCCTACAGGATGTTTAAATATGGTTGTGAAGGATTTAACTAAGATGTCAGACCCGATGTTAAGACATGTGTATACAAAACATTCAGTCTGAATGTTATGTATCTTAATATTGCGCTTTTCATGCAAATATGTGTGTGATCATGTGGAGATTGAATGCACTATTCAAGGAGTAATTTGATTTAAAACCAGAATGATCTATTTTCCAATAAGGGATAATTAGCTGTCGTGACTTAGAAGATACGCAAGGAAAATAGAATTAGGGTTTTATGCTGCCCAGGTCCATTCAAAAGCTTCTATTTGAAGGCCATATGAAACCTGGTTTAAATACACAAGAAACGAATGAAAAAGTGAGAGAGTTTTAGGGTTTTAGTCTTGTGTGAGCTTGTGTATTGTGAGCCATTCATTCATATTATTGATGTTTGAATTGGACTGACTTTTGTGTTGTAATTTGTCCACTCTAAGCTTTGAAGCACGAGTGTGTGTTTACTTGGTTGAAGCTTTTAAGCAAGATCAAGTATTTGTCCTTGAAGAGTGTCTTCTTTCTTTGTAATATTTGTTTTTATATCACTGCTGTGATTGAGGGGGATTGAGTAGGGTCTCATATCTAAGAGTTCTTAGATAGAAGTCACACGGGTAGAGATTAGGTGAAAAGACTGTAACTTGAAGTTGTTTACTGAGAGTCTTTGAACTAATTCTGTTTAGTGGATTTCCTTCCTGGCTTGATAGCCCCCAGACGTAGGTGAGTTTGCACCGAACTGGGTTAATAATTGCTTGTGTCACTTGTTCAATTGTTTCTTTGTTTTTATCCTGTTTATATTTTAGTCGTTGTTTCGATATTAGTGTCGTGACATTACCTTCGATATCTCATATCTGATACCAGAATATCAGATAAGATGGGGTTGCTTGACTGATATTTAGTAGCCAAGCTAGATGGTGGTTTCTTGTCACCCGCATATGGAAGCTTCTTATTTTATGATAATCAACAAGTATCATAGCTTCATCCTCATGAATAGAAGATGTCGCCAACCGTACATCCTCATTCTCTGAACTGGTTCTGTTTTCAGTTTTGGAGAAGTTATTGAGGTTAGAAGAATGGTTGAGAGTTCTTTGTCAGTTGGAATTTGGAAGTTAGGAACAGTTTTAGGTTGTTCCGATTCTTTTGAGGAAGTTAGATGGAAATTGAGGGTTGGTTCTAGGATTTCTATTTTGATTGCATAAGTTTTCCAATGCAGTTAGATGGTTCAAGCGTCTTGGATCAGAATCAAGAGGTAATTTGAATGTTTGTCACAGGTTGGAGGGGAGTTTCTTATAAGCTCTTGGTTCAGTTCCTATTTTGGTTAAGCTTGTTGAGGAAGTTCTCGTCGTTAGCCGTCAACGTTGTTCTCAAGCACAACAGGTTGTGATGACTCTTTACTTTTAACAACAATATCTTAGGTTTTATGTATCTAACATTCATTTTCTCTATTATGGAATCTGATGAGCCTCTTTTCATGATAATCACCTGCATCTTTGACAATTGTATCTTGAATTCTTTTATAAATGCATAATCAGCCATTTAACATTTATGATAGTCTCGTCTTCCTCATCCTCGTTTATTTTGAACACTTTACCTTTTCTAATATCATTTGGAGCCTTTGATGGGTGTCATGGAATGCATGGAGTTTTGGAGCTTGAATTGGATTAAAATTGTATTGTAAACATTGTAATTGTAATGTGATTTTGGATGTGTGTAATGTCTTTGGAATTGGAATTGTAAAAGATGCATTGGGAGGTATTGAAAATGGTCATTGGAAAGAATCAAATGGTATATGTATTGTAATTTCACAATTGAAATATTGTAATTGTGAATGGATTGAAAATAAAACTGAAATGAGATTGTTTGTTGTTTGAATTTTGTTTTTGGAATTTTGATAGTGATTTTTGGAATTGAAGATTGTATGGACATCGAATAGCCTTGGAAAATAGTTCAATGATGGAAATGAATGTTGGAAATGAACATGAACCAAAAAATGGAAATGTATGGTTTGAGACTGGTTTATGATGCTTGAATGATTTAAATGAATAAAATGGTTTTGGTTCAAAATTATGATTTGGTTGACTTTGGTCAAAGTTGACCAAAAAGTCAACGGTTGACCAAAGTCAACACTTGGTAAAATTTCCACCTTTCTTCGTATTTTCTCATGTAATAAACATTTTATGACTTATAATGGGTTTTGAATTTTGGGAATGAATAAATCGATGTGAAATGAATAAATGACTTGTATTGAACTTTTAATGAATAAAATTCTTGAAATGAATTGATGAATTTGAATCATGATTTTATGGTATGAACATACTTAAAATGGATTGAAATGAACAAGAATGAACATGGATGATAACCAAGGCTATGACTTGAATGAAACATTGGCATGAATCCCAAAGATACGAATTATGGGTGGGCCAAAACCAAACTAATGAGAATGATGGGTGGTACTAGGCATATATCAACTTAGGACTTATCATGGATCAATGGGTAATGATATTTCATGAACCAAAGGACATGTCATGAACAAACTATGCACTAGAAATGAACAGATGAAATGAATACAAACCATCCATGAACAAGCTATGGGCTAGAAATGGGAGAATGCCTGGATGACATTCCATGGGATTAAACTTAAACCAAAGATTGTGAACAAGTGGGCCTAGCCTGGGTCTTAGCCAATCAAGTGGTATACACATCATGTAATGATGATGGACCAATGAAATGGGGTCAGGGACACACACGGGGAGTGATAACCATGAACTAGGGTTTAGGGATACCAGATCAACTGAGGATCCCCAACGATGGACACAATACACAAGCATCAAAAGCTACCCCCTAATTAGGGTTTGATTGTTTGAGCCACCTTTATCTATAGGCAACACCTAGATTCTACTGGGAGCGAGCGCAAAGTTTGGAATCCAAGATACCTGTCCTCTTGTATTGGACCATGATTATGCAGATGAAGTGAAATGTATGTAAGGCTATGCATATGATTTGGGTTAGTCACCTGGATGAACTTTGTGAAGGGTAGGGTGAATTTTGGGGTATGACAATATTAGTGATTGATTATTTATATGAAACTTAGGGTTTTGTTTATATAAAATATTAAAGGTTATACATTCGTTCATTATGACACAAGGAATTGTGTATATTATAAAAACGCGTTTCGTTTGACTTTTCCATGCCATGTCAGCATCTTCTTCAACCTCTAGCTTCTTATTTTCGTTTTTTTCTTTCATTATTTTTCAAATCTTACATCAATCATATCTCTCTCACTTCTCAACCATTTTTCAAGAAATAAAGATCAAAATTGCTTAGAAAAATGTAAGGAACACAATGGTATGATAGGTTTTAGCTAATACTCAAAGATGAAGATGCACGAAGGCCTAAACCAGTACTAAAACTTTAGGTTTCATGACACTTAAATTCATATAAACAGCAAGATAAATAGAATGTGAGTTAATGATCAACCTTAGCACAATAAATGCTATATATTTGCTTCAGAAATCACATGGAAATGACACATGTATAATGAGTTTCGAAGTGCAAGAATATACCTATTAGAGCAAGGTCCAATCCCTCTTCAATACCACTTCTAGCTATTATTTGATGCTTCTTCTAATACTTATGAACTCCCAAAATGTGATTGGAAGCCTTGGTTGGTAGAATGCACGAGCAAGATGAGAGAAATGGAGGTTAAGGTCAAAAGCTTGCAAAAATGAAGTTTTGCTTGGTGAACTTGGTGTGTGGATAGATGAGGCTTTGTCCTATATTTATAGTGATTCTTGAGGGTTCAAGAAGTTTCAGATATTATAAAATAATTGTGGCTTGTACTAGTTTGCTTGCTTGGTTGGTTCTTGCACAAAAAACCAAGTGGGAAGTATGACAAAAGCATGGGGTGCATGGAGTGTTTTGTTGAGCTTTGTTTGAAACGTAGGAGTTTACTTGAGGTTTAGAGTTGGTATGTCTCAGAACCAAATTCTTTTGGGAGCTCAATGGTACTTAATGTTGGGTTAAAGCCACTTTACACAAATGGAAGTGTAACCTTTATGCCAAAAATGGAATGATTCATTGTGTAATGGCTTGGTTGCTTGAATAATGGCTTAAAAGTGTGTGTGATATTATGATTAGAGTGATATTTAGAAGCAAGATAGCCCGCAAAGTAAGATTATGTAGCTTTGGCTAAAGGTTGCATGATGAACTTGCCATGAAAATGACCGAAAATTCAAATTTGGAGAGCCAACTTCATATCTTTGAAACTCCTAGCTCAAATATGAAAGTTTCATGCTCTTGGACTTTTTGGAAATCTGAGACCATCCTCTACAACTTTCATGTTTGGAGTTTTCCTTAAATAAATATGGATCATGGTGAACAATAATGATCAAGTAAGTCACTTTTTGAAGGCAGATTTGGTTGAAATTTTTTCTAAGTGTTTCAATTTTATGGTACCAACTTCATGGCTTCATAACTTTAAATCCTTGCATTTTTTAGGAATAAATTATGAAGGACAAAGTTGAAGTATGAAGTAAGACTTTTAATATGATCATTGGAGCAAAGAAAATGGTGGCTTGGATCACAAGTTATGGCCTTGGAAAGTTGGGTACTTGAACATGTATTTTTTTCATAACATAGAAAAATTTACAAAACCAAATCTTGCCCTTTTTGCAAGTAACCTCCAATTTATTGTTTTCTCTTGATCAAATGCATACATTGTCGCATTACGCGAAAAACCGGCGGGAAAAGAAGAAACAACAGAGCCGCCACCGTGCGTTATTTATCCCAAAAGAGGGAAAGGAAACGCTCGAAGTAAACCTAGGAAAGAACATGGTCTCGCGACCAAAGAGAATGGGTTCGGGAGTCGGTTATGCGAAGGGAAGGTATTAGCACCCCTACGCATCCGTAGTACTCTACGGGATCCACGCACAATAGGAAGGAAAAATGGTTGCTAAACACTGCTCAAACACACACACACACTAACTGAAAGAGACACAAGAAACTGACTGAAACCGACTCGGCAGGACATCGTATCCTAGGCCTACTTAGTCTATCAGGCATAGACATCAGAGTTGAAGTAGTTCGGACTGGGAAAGCGACACATGCTCGCTAGGATATCGCATCCTATGCATACGTATCTTCTCGGACGAGAGAAGAATCAGAGCATTCGTAGCTCGGCTGACAAGCACACAAACAAACAAGACACAGGCAAACGTGGAGCCTGAATGCCAATCACTGGACTTACATCAGCATCCGAACCAAACGAACTCACACTGGAACCCAAATGCCACTCGATGGACTTACATCGGCTTCCAAGCACACAACAACACAACAGGTTAATAGGGAGTCGGGGACTCGAGCCTATAACTGTCAGACAACACACACAAAAGAAAAGAAAAGGCGCCCGGAGAGATCAGCTCAATCTCCTGCCTACATACTTCATCTGGTATGAAGATCAGGGCGATGTAGTTCCCCTACGCAGGGATAAAGGACTAGCCTAACCAGATAACAGAGGGAGACACAACTCTAGGGAGACTACGACTCGAGCCTAGACGTTGTCATGCAAAATCGTCCCTAAGTTAAGGTTTCTAGCTAAATGGCACAAGGGCCAACCTATCCTAGACACGACTTGCACAGGAAGCAAGGGTCTCGATTGCAACAAAGGCAAGAGAAAGGGGAGGTCTCAATCGCAACGAGGGCGAGAGAAAAGATCGCAACGTGGGCGAAAGCAAACAAGGATTAGTTGTTAGTCGTTAGTCAAACTCGACAAGACATCGCATCTCGTGCCTACGTATCTCATCTGAACATGAGAATCAGAGTTGTCGTAGTTCGGCAAAACAATTACTGTTGGTTTGTGTTTTTTAAGTGGACCTCGTCACTGCACAATCTACCTGATGCTCGACCTTTGGAGACTTACTCATCTGTAGTAGAAGGAGTGAACGTATCCTTAAGAGGGGATGGTGTTTGTTTGTGTTTTAAAGAAGCAACAAGCAAGAAAGGAAGTCCTATACGAAGGAACCGTGCTACCTTAATTGACATGCAAACGAGACTACGCGGAGTCAAACAACCTAGGGGATACCATCACACCACATAAGCACACACAAACACATACAGCATAAAGTAAACACACCAACAAGGGGGGCTCAAGCATGGGTTAGGTTTTAGTCGAGGGGTCACATCAACCTCAACAAACAAACCTCTGGAATGGGGTGAGTGTTGCTCTTAACCTTGCCATTGAGGGGCTAAGGTGAAGCAGATGAAAGGAGATGAGGGGTATGCCTCATTGCTTCTATCCCTGGCCTGGGAGAGCACTTGACAAGAATGTGTGGGTTCAGAAAGTGGGAACCCTTCTACACATTAGATACTGACTCAACTGTGCAATTACACAAGATCTTGGGTTTTTATCTGTAATGCATCAACACAATGGTGTGAGCAAAACAGAAGACACACTGAATAGCAGGGGATAGGTTGCTTATCCCTTGGGTTCTGCCAATTGCCTCTTCACTTAGGAGGTCTTTGACTCTATACAAGGACAATTTAAACATACACAAGCATTGCCTCTTAAGGAGGACTTCAGACAGTTTGCCCGGCCAAATAACAGGCCGGGTCTCCAGACTACATGAAGAAAAAGGAATTATACCTCAAGCAAGTTGCTAAATAGCAAAGCAAAGCAAGTTCAAAGAACTTAAGCAACTAAGGGTACCTGAAATAGTCAAACTAATCAGTATACAGCTCAACAGTTTAAAGCAAAAGGAATTGGTAAACAAAAGTCAACACAGAGGAACCAATGTGCAAAGCACAAACTCAAGTCAAATGAGTCAAGCCACCTACAAAACAAGGGTTAGCACATGATATGTAATCAAACTCAATCAAATTTGTATGATCTTTGAGGCATTGTTGCTTAACCTGAAACATAAACTCAATCATAAGCCCAAAAGACCACTAGGACAAGCCTAGGGTCAAAAACAAATGAAAAAGTCAAAGCAGCACATGAAAGTCAACCAAAGTCAAGTTCAAACATTTAAGAAGCAAGCACAATTGGTCCCACATGCATATCATTCATCATCATGATTTCATAAGCAAAGGAAGGCAAAGCATGGCAAATGAGGGCACATAAAAGTCAACAGAAAGACTCGCATCAAAAGTCAACTCAAACATTTTCAAAAATCACCAGATAAATTATGATCAATCCTAACACCTAGCATGGTAAGCATGTAAAATTTCATCACATTTGGACAAGTGGAAGGCAGTCAATGAAAATCATGAAGTCAAAGCAAATTTGAATATGCTCAATGAAGTCAACAGAAAGACTTAGCTCAAAAGCAATCATAACCAATTTCAAAAATTATCAAATAATTCAGGGCCAATCACAATCCATAACATGGCATACATATAAAATTTCAGCTCAATTGGATCATGGGAAGATGGTCAATTAAAATCAGGAAGTCAAGACAATTTCAAGTATGCACAAAGAAGTCAAACATTCATGGGTCAACTTCAAAAAATCATAACTAAATGAAAACAGATGAGAAATGAATGGGATCAAAACCATGGCAAAGCTTAAGATGTCTAGTATGCACATGTAAAATTTCATGATCATCCAATAAAGTATGAGAATTGCACAAAGGATTTGGCAAGATGTGTCACACAAGTCAGCATTTTGGTCAAACAGGGGATAAAATCTCAAACAATTTGGAAATGGCATAATTAATTCCAGGAAAAATCACACATCAACTAGACATATAAGAGATGGCTCATGCAAAATTTCACATTAATTAGAGGTCAGGAAGCATGTCAACAAAAATCATGAAATTGCATATCATTGGTGTGACACAAATTGTCACACCCTACTTCAAAAATTCATATCTCACAAACCACATATGATAAATGCAAGAACTCTACATCAAAACAAACATGAATGAGTGTAGATTAACCACAAAAAATTTCAGGGGCATTGGATACATCATCCTTATTTCACAAAAGAAATGGCAAAAGGTACAAATTAAGCATACATGTCAAGAAACCTAGAGCCATTTAAAATCCAGCCAACCAAAAATTCAGCAAAAATCATGATAAAATACTAGACATTCAATAGGACATGATGCAAAAAATTCCATGATTTTTGGAGTTGAAACGAGTGAGAAATGAATTTTAGAAGTTGAGTGATCAAATTGGAATAACATGAATACATAGCATGGTATGGCAAGTCAAAGGTGGTTGACCGAATGGCACAAAGGTAATTAAGCGCATCACTAATCTAAACGCATCGTTTAGGGCAAGGCAACCAAATGTTTTCATTGGTGGATGGCTTAATGAAACAGTAACAGGGCCAATCGATGTTCATGTTTTCTGGGTTCAAAACCCTTAGGGTTTATGCAACAGCAACTCAACTTCATGTTATCACCAACATCAAAAACAAAATTCAAACAAAATGCATCAGCAGCATGGCAGTAGAAATGGTGATATCATGCAACAAAAACAACAAAATTAGCCAACACACATGCATACGTGAAACTGGATTTCTGGAAAAAACATTAGGGTTTCAACAGCATAGCAGTAACAGCTTCATCACCTTCAGCAAATCGAATTTTTCAACATGCTCAGAAACAGAAATTGCTTACACCATCGTGATCATCAAACAGCACACATACATATTCCATCATTCATTTACATTATAACACTCTAGATAGCATGAATCAAGCAAAAACCATCATGAGCATGAAACTTTGAAGTCAAAAATCTCTCAGCACAAGCAAGCAAAATATACGATTCAAAGCACACAATACTCAGCAATGCAAGGACTACACATGGCATGGCAAAGTTTTGAGAAAAGGATTGGTCGAAACCTTACTTGATTTGGAAGAAAAATGTGAAATCGTTGTTGTTCTGATGATGTTGGCTCGAACAGATGTCCACAATGCTTGATAATGATGGATAGTTGGAGAGGCTCAGCTCAAAACATTCAAATCCAGCTTAAATCAAGTTTGGCCATTGGAGATGCTTGAAGAAAACAGAACATGAAATGAAGTTACAGCTAAGGTTCGATGCTTGAAAAAGCTTCCCAATAGTGACCAGGTGATGAAGAAATCAGTGAATGCTCGGGCTCTCTTGAGTTTTAACAGAAAAATGCAAGTATGTCAAAATGCAAAATGAGAGAGCAAGAGAGTTTCTGTGCGATGGAGGCTGCTACTAGGGTTAGAATTTGCTGAAAATGTCTTTATATTCATCTGTTTAAGGTTGGTAATGAAGGTGTTAATCTTGTTTAACTTATTTGAACCAATTCGCTAATTTTGCATTTTTGACCAAATGGTGGTATGTGGTAGCAAGCTGCACGAATTTTGGGACTTGGCAAGTCTCAAATGACATTCTAAATCAATTCCAAATGGCCAAATGTGCTGAAAACAATTAATTCAAAAAGTCAACCTTTGGTCAAACTTGAATTTAAATGAAACAAGTCCAAAAATGTCATTTTGATCCATAGATTTTTGGTACATGAAATTTATATTTTCGGAAAGAGGAGATGAAATGTGGTTTGTAGGAAAAACCCCCACCAAATTTGGCCAAATGGTTCATGAGATATGGCCTTTTGAAGTTCAAGATTTTGTGAAAATGATTTGATCATATCTTGACAACCATGCATGGGAATTGAGAGTTCTTGGACTTTTTGGAAATGGGAGAACAAGATCTTCAACTTTCATGTTGGGAAAAATTCATTTGAAGCTTGTATCATGATGTAGGTTTGGGATCAAGAAGTTTCCATTTTTGGCAGTTAAAATTACAGGTCCAGTTTCTATTTTTGGAAATTTCTGATTTTGCTTCAAATTCTTCAATGAAGTTGATTGCCATGATACATGAGGCCTATTGGGACATGAATAAGCTCTCTCAAACCAAATCCATCCATCAAAACCATAAAATCAACCAAAGTTGACCAAGTTTGACTTTTCTAGGGTTTCTGACTGACTGTGCATGAACTGATGACCTCTGAACATCCAATCTTTGACCTAAACACTTCAAATGGACCCCCAAGTCATGTGAACTTGTTGGACAAACCCTAGGGCCTTGGCTCCTTGAGAAACAACCTTGCTTGCTTGGTGGACTGATCTCCTGATCAGTTTGACCTAATTCTTGACTTGCTTGCACTTGAGGCAAATGGATCAATGCAATGCTATGCAGTGGACCATGATATGCTATGACCTAATATGAGAATGTATGTACAATGATAGGTGCAAATTTGAGGTGCTACAGCTGCCCCTATTCAATCAGCTGGGAACCCGAATGGATGATAGCAGCGGCTGTCAGACTTTCAGAGTAACCAGGGATTGAATACCAAGAACCGTAGAATTTGCACAATAGGGATCCACCAATGGAAACGTCCACTGGGATTTGATTCTTTATTACTGGGTATTTATTTTTTGTTTTTGTTTTCAACGGGTATAACCACATCCAGACATCGCAACGACGATGAATGGGAAAAGAAATCACAACTAGATGCCAACGGACAACTAGGAAAAACTCAGCGTTTACCGGAACCAACGGAGAGGTAACCAGTCATTAATGAATGACTGGAAGGGATACAACCATACGTCAACGGACGAAATGGGAAAAACTCAACGTTTACCAAGACCAACGGAGAGGTAACCAATCATCATCGGATGAATGGAAAGAGATATACAACCATACGTCAGCGGACGTAATGGGAAAAACTCAACGTTTACCAAGACCAACGGAGAGGTAAATCCACGTGGGGACAGGTACAACTAGACGTCATAGGACGAATAGGGAAAAACTCGACGTTTATCAAGACCAACGGAGAGGTAAATCCACGTGGGGACAGGTACAACTAGACGTCATAGGACGAATAGGAAAAACTCGACGTTTATCGACACCAACGGAGAGGAGGAATACTTCACTAGGGAAGAAGGACACAACCAAATCATCAACGGATGATCGGGAAAAACTCGACGTTTATCGACACCAACGGAGAGGAGGAAAACTCAACCAGACATCATAGGACGAAAGGGAGACTCACGTTTATCGACACCAACGGAGAGGAGGAAAACTCAGCCAAACGTCATAGGACGAAAGGGAGACTCACGTTTATCGACACCAACGGAGAGGAGGAAAACTCAACCAGACATCATAGGACGAAAGGGAGACTCACGTTTATCGACACCAACGGAGAGGAGGAAAACTCAACCAGACATCATAGGACGAAAGGGAGACTCACGTTTATCGACACCAACGGAGAGGAGGAAAACTCAGCCAAACGTCATAGGACGAAAGGGAGACTCACGTTTATCGACACCAACGGAGAGGAGGAAAACTCAGCCAAACGTCATAGGACGAAAGGGAGACTCACGTTTATCGACACCAACGGAGAGGAGGAAAACTCCACTAGGGAAGGGAGGGCGACGTTATGAACATCGAAAGAGGATGTTTACCGACATCAAAAGAAAACCAGACACTTACGCATGACTGGAAATCACCGAAAGATGGTGTTTACCGACACCAAAGAAGACCAGACACTTACGCATGACTGGAAATCACCGAAGGATGGTGTTTACCGACACCAAAGAAGACCAGACACTTACGCATGACTGGAAATCACCAAAGGATGGTGTTTACCGACACCAAAGAAGACCAGACACTTACGCATGACTGGAAATCACCAAAGGATGGTGTTTACCGACACCAAAGAAACAACACACGCGGGTGCTGACGGGATACTGACGTCC
Source organism: Lathyrus oleraceus (assembly GCF_024323335.1). NCBI lineage: Eukaryota > Viridiplantae > Streptophyta > Magnoliopsida > Fabales > Fabaceae > Lathyrus > Lathyrus oleraceus. The sequence continues at coordinate 488,132,520 of NC_066581.1, read as the reverse complement.
ACAAGATGACAGGGCAAGGCTGAACACTTGCAGGGGGTCTCACTGGGGAGCAAGGTCACGACAGCGAGCAAACAGGAAGAAGCACCAAGGATACCGGGTTGTAGGTATGAAACGGGTGACCGACCAAACGTGAATTGGTTTGTGTTCCAAAACACTCAACATCCTGAAGAGGGCTAGAAAAGCAGTCTTGTTAGAGGATGAACATTCGATTCCACAAGGAATACGAATCTTACTCTGCTAGAGATAACAATCGAAAGATTGACCAAAGAGTGCATGAGATATATTATCTATAGCCGTCGAAACGTAGATAATACACTCGCATGGAAGATTATCCATAACCGGGTTGTAGGTTGTTAAATGAATAATCGACCGAAAAGAAAGGCATCAGGGTACCAGGACTAGGTATGCAAAAGATGACCAATCAAAAGAGGATAAAGTTGCTTACTCGGAGCAAGTATCCAAAAAGAATGGGAAGACCCAATGGGGACAATACTGCTTGATCAAGGCAAGTATCCAAAGGGGAAAGACTATCAATACCACAAAGATAGGACTTACAACTACCGGTTTGTAGGTAGAGGCCACAAAGATAGGACTTACAACTACCGGTTTGTAGGTAGAAGCCACCAAACGGTCTGCTGAGAGACAGAGTGAGAAAAAGGATTTACAACTACCGGGTAGTGGGTAGAAGACCGTAAAGAAAGGACTTACAGCTACCGGTTAGTAGGTAGAGGCCAACAAATTCCGCTGAGGATAAGATAAATGAGTGCCGGTTAGTGAGCGACTATTCATTTATGCCCCAGGGAAGCACGGGAGACAGCCAACAGGAAGCCAATTTAGGATCGATCCAAAAAGGCAGACTGAAACAAGACTCATCCTAATGAGGAAAAAACTCAATAGGGACAACCCATCCCGTGTAGGGAGGGAACGGAAGCAACCGTCATCCACGAGGATGTATCTCAGTGGGGAAATGGCAGGAAAGGATAGACACTTTCTGCTTAAGGGGTTGGCTCTACATGGAGGGATCAGACACACCCATATCTGCTAAGGGAAGATCTACTGGAGAGATCTGTATCAACAAATAGCAGGAGACAACCATCAACAGATACACGGCAACAGCTGCATCATGAGTATCCGAATGCTATGATTATGCATGTATGCAGTATATCTAAAAATGTATGATGAATGCTGACAAACAGACATGTTCAACATGCAGGTCCAGGAATCAACCACCCGGAGAGAAAACCAAAGTCATCATCCTGCAGGGGAGGAAGAGCCACAAGAGGCTTCCGGAGGGATCGTCAGTCATAACCGGAGAAAAGAGTTCAACATACAGGCGGACACGCCACAACAACTCGTGATGAAAATCAGAGATACCGAGAATCAACCAGATTTCTGATGAGAAATACAAAAGCATTGATAAAGCTCCTTACGCGAACAACTCCACTGAGGGATCTATCTGAGGGAATGCCGGATTACGGGGATGTCGATCCTCCAAATACTGAATCCTCCAAGAAAAGCACCCATGTTGGGGGGAGATGAAGACTGCTCTGCTGGAGAGAGGAACGTTAAAGTCTTCAGTAAACGCTCTGCTTAGGGGAGCTGCCCCACAAAATATTTCCACAGTAACCTTGCTGGGAATGCCCCACGGTAGGGCTCAAACAAACCTACTGGAGATGCCCCATAATAGAGCTAACAGGGATTTGGAGGAAGAATCTGTACTGCCGGGAACATGAAGATGAACAACTTCAAACGACACTGCATCGGGCAACTTCACTGAGGAGAGACCATACGAGGTTCTGCAGGACAAAGATACAGTCATGCTCGAGATACGAACAATTGTCTTACCTGTTGGTAATCATACCACCCCCGGGAGAGCACTGTGGGTCTCCTAAGTATCCTTCCATCATTGTGAATGTTCACTTTGTTTAAGAACAATTTTTTTGAAAAATTTGTTTATTTTGAAAACAATGATACTTTATCAATTAAAACATGCAAAACGTTTGTTGAGTTGAAACAAATAAGAGTGCAAATAATTGGGTAAAAGCTCAAATAGATGTAATGGAATGGTAGTCTGCAAAGGGCGAGACTCCATGGATCTGTACAAGTTTGAAATCGATGATATATATTGGAGAGGGCTACATTGAACATAATGATCTTTCCTCTACCATTCTGAATTTTCGATGTATTCGGAGTGTCAGTCGACGACGAATCGAGAATCCCTGACGGATGACAGATATAGAGCACAGTCTTGTCAAGATGCAGTTACTTGCCAAATCCCTAATTTTTGCCTAGATTGCCCCAGTGTGAGGTGATCAATCTAGCGGGATGCAAATTCTTTTTTTTTTTCAATGTCTCTAACTTTTGCCTGGATCGCCCTTTCGGGTTTTCAATCCACCGAGACGCTCCTTTTTGCCTAAGTCGCCCTTTGGGGTGTTCGACTTAGCGAGCTATTCTGCTTTTTTGTTTAGGCGAAGTATTTCTTGACTGCATCGGAATTCACAGGACGAGTGAACTTCTCCATCCATTGTTGTAAGTGTCGAAACATTGCCTGAAAAGGCTCTCTTGACAACAAATGGACGTTCATAACTTGGGGTCCACTTGCCCCTGGACTTGGGCATGAAAGACGAGACTTTCTTGAGCACAAGGTTCCTCGGAACACACGAGGCTTGACCTTCTTGTTGAATGCTTTCTTCACTCCCTGCTGATATAACCGACCATGACACATGGCAGTTGATCTTTTCTTTTTGATTGAATTCAGCATCAGCCAACTTGGGACTTTGAGGGTGCTATCTTTCTTTTGTTTTTTTTCTTTTTTTCTCTTTTTTTTTATAATGCCCCAGTTGGCTGTTCTGCTGATTCTCGAGATGCAGCTGAGTGTGATCTTCTTTCCTTGCTCAAGAAGTCGGGAAATCTCGTCAGGAATCCCTTCAACATCATCTTCGTCCGCTTCGAATACAGGGAATTCAAAATTGGGAGATGACGTCTGATCACTATGTTCAATGGGTTTGAGAAACAACCTGCATAAAGATTTTGATATGAAAAGCTCTTTGAAAATCAAACAAGACAATCGTTATGCAGATGAAAAGATTGCTTTTATTCTTGTTTTTTAAGGTTTTTTTTTTGTGATCACCAATTTCATGCAAAAGGCGAAAAGGGAAAACAAATGGAAAAACAAATGTTTAACATGAATTTATTTGAATGAAAATATCATTGCACAAAATGTTGCCAACAATGTCATCACTTCTCCTTTTGGCATGGGAGAAGGGTTTTTAAACAAGGTGATTATTACAAAGACTTATGAACAATCGTAGGAACGCCCACAGTGACCCAATTGTGATAGATCCCGCCGGGGATGACAACTGTCAGTATCTCTTGCATCAGCAGCTTCTGTTTTCTGAACAACCCTTCTGAAGAAAAAGTCGGCGCCAGCCCAGGACTTGTTATCTTCAGGCTTGATTAACACGGGGACCTAAATCCTCCAAGATCAGAATACCTGACCTCACAAGGTCTTGAACCTTCATCTTCAGCTGAAAGCAGCTATCCACATCATGACCAGGAGCACCCGAGTGATACACACAATGCTGTTCAGGCCTATACCACCACCGAGGGTTGACGGGCAGAGGCGGCGGGTCTCTAGGAGTAATCAAGTTCCGCTCTATCAGAGTGGGATACAGTTCGGCGTAGGACATGGGGATTGGATCAAAAATGATCTTCTTCCTCTCATTACTTGTACCAGCTTGATTATCAATGGGAGGCTGGTAAACCTGCTGCTGAGGATGACGTTGTGGACGCTGAGGCTGCTGAGCTGGTCTTCTCTGTTGCTGTTGGGGTTGGGTGGCTGGAATAGTCACAGCGGCGACCTGACGATATGGTCCCCTGTTTGCACTCCTTCGACGGTGCACCGCATTTGTTTCATCCTCTCCCCTTCTGGGTACCCCAGAGTGTAGCTTCTTAGAATTTGAAGAGTTTGAAGAGCCAGGATCTTGTATCCTTCCTGCTTTGATAAGGCTTTCAGTTCTCTCCCCACAGACAACAACATCAGAAAAGCTGCTGAACGGGCAACTTCCCAAGCGATCCATGAACACACCTTGCAAGGTCCCAATGAACATGTCAGTCAGCTCTCTCTCCAACATCGGAGGTTGCACTCTAGCGGCTAGCTCACGCCATCTCTGAGCATACTCTTTGAAACTTTCCTTATCTTTCTGATACAAGCTCTGTAACTGAGTTCGGCTCGGCGCCATGTCCATGTTATGCTTGTATTGCCTCAGAAAGGCTTCACCCAAATCTCTCCAGCTTCTGACTGATTCTCGCTTCAGATCCATGTACCAGTCCAAAGATGCCCCAGATAGACTATCTTGGAAAAAGTACATCCACATCTTTTCATCGTCAGTGTAAGCAGATATCTTCCTGAAGTAAGCCTGCACGTGGGTGCGAGGACAGGAGGTACCGTTGTACTTGTCGAATGAGGGTGCCTTGAACTTGTAGGGGATCTTCAACCCTTCCACCAGACCCATGTCGGTCACATCAAACCCAAGTGAGTTCTGACACTCCATGGCTCGGATTTTCTCAGCAAGAGCATCCACTTTACGATCTCTATCCTCCATTCTGACCACTTCATCTTCTTCACTCAGCAACGTGAACAAGTCCTCTTGTTGGTTGACAAACGGAGCTGGATGACGAATCGGAGCCCGGGTAGCTCTGACATTGACCTCTGCAGCAAGAGGCTGTCCATTGATTCTTATACCCTCAAGTTCATCCCCGACGGCATAGTCGTTAGTGGGAGCAGCAACATTGATAGTCTCATGAGCGGGTGCAGTAACAGGCGAAGCACGGTTGGAAGTCTGAAGTGCAGTCTCTTGTCCCTGAACCAAAGCTCGGAGCTCTTCCTGACCTTGAGCGACTCCTTGCATCATGTTCATGAACTGGGCCATGTTTGCCCTCATCTCAGCTAACTCAGTCTGAACCTGATCCATACTTCTTCTGATGATTGAGTCTGGTCGTGGCGCGGACGGTGATCAACAATCCTGTCTCAGTCAAAACCCAAAGTGAGAAGTCACTCCCAAGCATGTCTGTAATGCAGGGATGATATGTGTATGATATGCATATGATGCGAATGCTATTTTATCATGAATGATCCTGAAAAGGATATGCGTATGCGAGTTAACTTTTTTTCATTTTCATGCATTTCTATTTTTTGGAAAATAAACATGCTATGATGCAAATGATGGCGCCAAGACTGATAAGAACTGGCATCTGAGGAACCATCTAAAACCCCAAAGTCATCTGAGGAGCTGGCATTTGAACCCAAGTCTGGAGAACTGAGTCACCATGTGAGCGAGTACCCTCAAATTCAGCCCAGGGATCCGAAATAAACGGAACCCTCTGATCAATACCAGGGTCAAACCTCCGGCGTCCAGAAATATAACTCGTAGTCACCATCAGTACCAGGAGTCACCAACTGTACCTGTTAAAATGATCAAACCCTTCCCCACTCACGGGTGTCGTCTAGGCCAGGGTAAGGTCGAGAGAAACGCAGCATAAATAACCTTTCGCAGAATATCATCCTGTGCACACCCGATGTATGCACCGATAATATCCCACCAGGGTCTGAACTGCTCGTGATATCAATGTTCCGCTAAGTGGCGCAATACCACCCGCTTCCCACGACTCACTCTATTCCTAGGTTTCCTAGATTTCACTCATAGCCTGGGTATTGGGCCTTTTACCTCGAGTAACTCCCACCCCAAACAGAGAAACACAGCCAGATGAACAGATGAATATGAATGAATGCAAACATTAATGCAAATAATAAATGCAAACAGTAAATGCAAATATATACAAAGAATGCAATAAAGCAGTGCAAAGCAACCAAAGCCCTAACCTAGAGAGCGCTAGGAGAGACTCGCTCAGGGAAGATGGACCAGCATAGGTCAACTTCTGATGTCCCCAGTGGAGTCGCCAGCTGTCGCATTACGCGAAAAACCGGCGGGAAAAGAAGAAACAACAGAGCCGCCACCGTGCGTTATTTATCCCAAAAGAGGGAAAGGAAACGCTCGAAGTAAACCTAGGAAAGAACATGGTCTCGCGACCAAAGAGAATGGGTTCGGGAGTCGGTTATGCGAAGGGAAGGTATTAGCACCCCTACGCATCCGTAGTACTCTACGGGATCCACGCACAATAGGAAGGAAAAATGGTTGCTAAACACTGCTCAAACACACACACACACTGGCTGAAAGAGACACAAGAAACTGACTGAAACCGACTCGGCAGGACATCGTATCCTGGGCCTACTTAGTCTATCAGGCATAGACATCAGAGTCGAAGTAGTTCGGACTGGGAAAGCGACACATGCTCGCTAGGATATCGCATCCTATGCATACGTATCTTCTCGGACGAGAGAAGAATCAGAGCATTCGTAGCTCGGCTGACACGCACACAAACAAACAAGACACAGGCAAACGTGGAGCCTGAATGCCAATCACTGGACTTACATCAGCATCCGAACCAAACGAACTCACACTGGAACCCAAATGCCACTCGATGGACTTACATCGGCTTCCAAGCACACAACAACACAACAGGTTAATAGGGAGTCGGGGACTCGAGCCTATAACTGTCAGACAACACACACAAAAGAAAAGAAAAGGCGCCCGGAGAGATCAGCTCAATCTCCTGCCTACATACTTCATCTGGTATGAAGATCAGGGCGATGTAGTTCCCCTACGCAGGGATAAAGGACTAGCCTAACCAGATAACAGAGGGAGACACAACTCTAGGGAGACTACGACTCGAGCCTAGACGTTGTCATGCAAAATCGTCCCTAAGTTAAGGTTTCTAGCTAAATGGCACAAGGGCCAACCTATCCTAGACACGACTTGCACAGGAAGCAAGGGTCTCGATTGCAACAAAGGCAAGAGAAAGGGGAGGTCTCAATCGCAACGAGGGTGAGAGAAAAGATCGCAACGTGGGCGAAAGCAAACAAGGATTAGTTGTTAGTCGTTAGTCAAACTCGACAAGACATCGCATCTCGTGCCTACGTATCTCATCTGAACATGAGAATCAGAGTTGCCGTAGTTCGGCAAAACAATTACTGTTGGTTTGTGTTTTTTAAGTGGACCTCGTCACTGCACAATCTACCTGATGCTAGACCTTTGGAGACTTACTCATCTGTAGTAGAAGGAGTGAACGTATCCTTAAGAGGGGATGGTGTTTGTTTGTGTTTTAAAGAAGCAACAAGCAAGAAAGGAAGTCCTATACGAAGGAACCGTGCTACCTTAATTGACATGCAAACGAGACTACGCGGAGTCTAACAACCTAGGGGATACCATCACACCACATAAGCACACACAAACACATACAGCATAAAGTAAACACACCAACAAGGGGGGCTCAAGCATGGGTTAGGTTTTAGTCGAGGGGTCACATCAACCTCAACAAACAAACCTCTGGAATGGGGTGAGTGTTGCTCTTAACCTTGCCATTGAGGGGCTAAGGTGAAGCAGATGAAAGGAGATGAGGGGTATGCCTCATTGCTTCTATCCCTGGCCTGGGAGAGCACTTGACAAGAATGTGTGGGTTCAGAAAGTGGGAACCCTTCTACACATTAGATACTGACTCAACTGTGCAATTACACAAGATCTTGGGTTTTTATCTGTAATGCATCAACACAATGGTGTGAGCAAAACAGAAGACACACTGAATAGCAGGGGATAGGTTGCTTATCCCTTGGGTTCTGCCAATTGCCTCTTCACTTAGGAGGTCTTTGACTCTATACAAGGACAATTTAAACATACACAAGCATTGCCTCTTAAGGAGGACTTCAGACAGTTTGCCCGGCCAAATAACAGGCCGGGTCTCCAGACTACATGAAGAAAAAGGAATTATACCTAAAGCAAGTTGCTAAATAGCAAAGCAAAGCAAGTTCAAAGAACTTAAGCAACTAAGGGTACCTGAAATAGTCAAACTAATCAGTATACAGCTCAACAGTTTAAAGCAAAAGGAATTGGTAAACAAAAGTCAACACAGAGGAACCAATGTGCAAAGCACAAACTCAAGTCAAATGAGTCAAGCCACCTACAAAACAAGGGTTAGCACATGATATGTAATCAAACTCAATCAAATTTGTATGATCTTTGAGGCATTGTTGCTTAACCTGAAACATAAACTCAATCATAAGCCCAAAAGACCACTAGGACAAGCCTAGGGTCAAAAACAAATGAAAAAGTCAAAGCAGCACATGAAAGTCAACCAAAGTCAAGTTCAAACATTTAAGAAGCAAGCACAATTGGTCCCACATGCATATCATTCATCATCATGATTTCATAAGCAAAGGAAGGCAAAGCATGGCAAATGAGGGCACATAAAAGTCAACAGAAAGACTCGCATCAAAAGTCAACTCAAACATTTTCAAAAATCACCAGATAAATTATGATCAATCCTAACACCTATCATGGTAAGCATGTAAAATTTCATCACATTTGGACAAGTGGAAGGCAGTCAATGAAAATCATGAAGTCAAAGCAAATTTGAATATGCTCAATGAAGTCAACAGAAAGACTTAGCTCAAAAGCAATCATAACCAATTCCAAAAATTATCAAATAATTCAGGGCCAATCACAATCCATAACATGGCATACATATAAAATTTCAGCTCAATTGGATCATGGGAAGATGGTCAATTAAAATCAGGAAGTCAAGACAATTTCAAGTATGCACAAAGAAGTCAAACATTCATGGGTCAACTTCAAAAAATCATAACTAAATGAAAACAGATGAGAAATGAATGGGATCAACACCATGGCAAAGCTTAAGATGTCTAGTATGCACATGTAAAATTTCATGATCATCCAATAAAGTATGAGAATTTCACAAAGGATTTGGCAAGATGTGTCACACAAGTCAGCATTTTGGTCAAACAGGGGATAAAATCTCAAACAATTTGGAAATGGCATAATTAATTCCAGGAAAAATCACACATCAACTAGACATATAAGAGATGGCTCATGCAAAATTTCACATTAATTAGAGGTCAGGAAGCATGTCAACAAAAATCATGAAATTGCATATCATTGGTGTGACACAAATTGTCACACCCTACTTCAAAAATTCATATCTCACAAACCACATATGATAAATGCAAGAACTCTACATCAAAACAAACATGAATGAGTGTAGATTAACCACAAAAAATTTCAGGGGCATTGGATACATCATCCTTATTTCACAAAAGAAATGGCAAAAGGTACAAATTAAGCATACATGTCAAGAAACCTAGAGCCATTTAAAATCCAGCCAACCAAAAATTCAGCAAAAATCATGATAAAATACTAGACATTCAATAGGACATGATGCAAAAAATTCCATGATTTTTGGAGTTGAAACGAGTGAGAAATGAATTTTAGAAGTTGAGTGATCAAATTGGAATAACATGAATACATAGCATGGTATGGCAAGTCAAAGGTGGTTGACCGAATGGCACAAAGGTAATTAAGCGCATCACTAATCTAAACGCATCGTTTAGGGCAAGGCAACCAAATGTTTTCATTGGTGGATGGCTTAATGAAACAGTAACAGGGCCAATCGATGTTCATGTTTTCTGGGTTCCAAACCCTTAGGGTTTATGCAACAGCAACTCAACTTCATGTTATCACCAACATCAAAAACAAAATTCAAACAAAATGCATCAGCAGCATGGCAGTAGAAATGGTGATATCATGCAACAAAAACAACAAAATTAGCCAACACACATGCATACGTGAAACTGGATTTCTGGAAAAAACATTAGGGTTTCAACAGCATAGCAGTAACAGCTTCATCACCTTCAGCAAATCGAATTTTTCAACATGCTCAGAAACAGAAATTGCTTACACCATCGTGATCATCAAACAGCACACATACATATTCCATCATTCATTTACATTATAACACTCTAGATAGCATAAATCAAGCAAAAACCATCATGAGCATGAAACTTTGAAGTCAAAAATCTCTCAGCACAAGCAAGCAAAATATACGATTCAAAGCACACAATACTCAGCAATGCAAGGACTACACATGGCATGGCAAAGTTTTGAGAAAAGGATTGGTCGAAACCTTACTTGATTTGGAAGAAAAATGTGAAATCGTTGTTGTTCTGATGATGTTGGCTCGAACAGATGTCCACAATGCTTGATAATGATGGATAGTTGGAGAGGCTCAGCTCAAAACATTCAAATCCAGCTTAAATCAAGTTTGGCCATTGGAGATGCTTGAAGAAAACAGAACATGAAATGAAGTTACAGCTAAGGTTCGATGCTTGAAAAAGCTTCCTGTCGCATCACGCGAAAAACCGGCGGGAAAACAAGAACAACAGAGCCGCCACCGTGCGTTATTTATCCCAAAAGAGGGAAAGGAAACGCTCAGAGTAAACCTGGGAAAAGACATGGTCTCGCGACCAAAGAGGATGGGTTCGGGAGTCGGTTATGCGAAGGGAAGGTATTAGCACCCCTACGCATCCGTAGTACTCTACGGGATCCACGCACAAAAGGAAGGAAAATTGGTTGCTAAACACTGCTCAAATACTCACACACACTGGTTGAAAGAGACACAAGAAAACAAAACTGAAACTGACTCGGCAGGATATCGCATCCTGGGCCTACTTAGTCTATCAGGCATAGACATCAGAGTCCAAGTAGTTCGGACTGGGGAAACGACACATGCTCGCTAGGATGTCGCATCCTATGCATACGTATCTTCTCGGACGAGAGAAGAATCAGAGCATTCGTAGCTCGGCTGACACGCACACAAACAAAACAAGACACAGGCAAAGGCAAACGTGGAGCCCGACTGCCAATCACTGGACTTATGTCGGCATCCGAACCTAAACACACACACACTGGAACCCAAATGCCACTCGATGGACTTACATCGGCTTCCAAGCACACAACAACACAACAAGTTAATAGGGAGTCGGGGACTCGAGCCTATAACTGTCAAACAACACTCACAAAAAGAAAAAAGGCGCCCGGAGAGATCAGCTCAATCTCCTGCCTACATACTTCATCTGGTATGAAGATCAGGGCGATGTAGTTCCCCTACGCAGGGATAAAGGACTAGCCTAACCAGATAACAGAGGGAGACACAACTAGGGAGACTACGACTCGAGCCTAGATGTTATCATGCAAATCAACCCTAAGTTAAGGTTTCTAGCTAAACGGCACGAGGGCCAACCTATCCTAAGCATGGCTCACACAGGAAGCAAGCCACACACACTTAACTTGCACAGGAAGCAAGCCAAGCAAAACCTACTTGCACAGGAAGCAAGTCTAAACTAATCCTAACTTGCACAGGAAGCAAGTCAAACAATCCTATCTTGCACAGGAAGCAAGTCAAACAATCCTATCTTGCACAGGAAGCAAGTCAAACAATCCTATCTTGCACAGGAAGCAAGTCAAACAATCCTACAAGCACAGATAGCACACGCTATACACAAACAAGTGGCTCAAACAAGGGTTAGGTTTTAGTCAAGGGGTCATATCAACCTCAACAAACAAACCTCTGGAATGGGGTGAATGTGCTCTTAACCTTGCCATTGAGGGGCTAAGGTGAAGCAGATGAAAGGATGAAGTGAGGATGAGACCTCACAGCTCTTATCCCTGGCCTGGGAGAGCTCAAGACAAGAATGTGTGGGTTCAGAAAGTGGGAACCCTTCTACACATTTAGAACTGACTCAACTGTGCAATTGCACAAGATCTTGGGTTTGTATCTGTAATGCATCAACACAGTGGTGTGAGCAAAGCAGATGACACACTGAATAGTGGGGGATAGATTGCATATCCCTACCTTCCACCAATTGCCTCTTCACTTAGGAGGACTTTGACTCTATGCAAGGACAAAAGTAAACAATCACAAACATTGCCTCTTAAGGAGGACTTCAGACAGTTGCCTGGCCAAGTAACAGGCCAGGTCTTCCAGACTACATGAAGTAAAAGAGACATACCTCAATGCAAATTGCTTATACAAGCAAAGAAAAGCAAAAAGTTCACAAGGAACTAAGCAACTAAAGCACCTGAAACAGTCAAGCAGATGTTAGTATGCAACTTCAAACAAAACAAACAGAAACAGACATCAGCAGTCCATTAGAGGCACAAGGATGTGCAAGGCACAAGGCTTATGGCATGTGAGCCAAGCCACCTACAAAACAAAGAGGTTAGACAACAATATTCAAGCAAGCTCAGTCAAAAGAATTGGTCTCAACGGCCATTTGATGGTCAACCTGAAATCACAAACTCAAAGGTGAGTAACAGGACCACTAGGGCAAGCCTAGGGTCAAAAAGTGAATGAGAAAGTCAAGACAGCAAGGGGCAAGCATCCCAAATCATGTTCAAACCACTAGGAAACACAACCAATTGGGTTCACACTCATATCAATCATCATCATCATTTCATGAACCATTTAGGTCAAAACATGGCAAACAGAAGCTCATAGAAGTCAACAGCAAGACTTAGCTCAAAAGCAATCTAAACATTTTCCAAAAATCATCAAATAAATCATGATCAAACCTAACACATAGCATGGTAATCATGTCAAATTTCATCCCATTTGGACAGGTGGAAGGCAGTCAATGAAAATCAGAAAGTCAAGGCAATTTTGAACATGCTCAATGAAGCCAACCAAACATGCATCAACTTAGAAAAATCATAAATCAGGGATGGTGTATGATAAATGAATGGGACTAAAATCATGGCAAAGATGAGGATGTCTAGTTATCTCATGTAAAATTTCATGTCCATCTAATAAAGTATGAGAATTTCACAAATGAAATGGGAACATGTGTCACACAAGGTCAACATTTTGGTCAACAGGGGAGAAAATCTCAAACAATTAGGAAATGCCACAAATAATTCCAAGAAAATTCACATGTAAACTAGACATACAAAAGTAGGTTCATGCAAAAAATCAGATCAATTGGAGGTCAAGAAGCATGGTAATGAAAATCATGAAGTTGGACATCAATGGTGTGACACAAATTGTCACACCCTAATTCAAAAAATCATAACTCACAAACCACAAATGATAAATGCACAAACTCTACACCAAAATCACCATGAGTGTGTCTATTTTAAGCACAAAAAATTTGGGAGCCATTGGATACATTCTCATCATTTCACAAATGATTTGGCAAAGTGTACAAAATTTGGTCACATGTCACAAACCCTAGCACCATTTAAAAACCACTCATCCAAAAATTCTGGAAAAATAATTATAAAAAAGTAGAGATCATGATGAACACAACACAAAAAATCCCATTGAATTTGGATCAAAAATGAGCAAGTTATGATTTTTGCAAGATTGGTAATCAAAGTGAAGAAATTAATTGAATTAATATTGAGAAAATGGCATTTTGGTAATATGTGAAGCCACTAACTAAAACACGGTCGTTTAGGGCCAGGATTTGAAATGTTTTGATTGGCTGGAGGGAGAAAAGGGCCATGCACGTGAGAATGAAGGAAATCTGGGCAAATTGGGATTAGGGTTCATGTCCAAAAATCATGATTTCACAATCTTGCCCAAAAATCAAAATTGAATACATGGAAATGATCAGCAAGCAATGGCAAACGAGAATCTACCATTGATTTTCATTAAAACCACACAAAAGTCAAGAATCGAGCAAAAACACATTTTAACATCAAACTTCAAAACCATATATCTTCATGGATAAGCAATCATTTCAAAAAAGAAAACATCATGACACTCAGCATTGAAAGACCTTTCCAAAGTATATGTCAATTTTAAAAAAAGGTGGAAGTTGAAAACTCACCAATTTGGAAGAGCAGTTGTGTTGCTGATGCTTTTTGATGGTTTTGAAGTGAAAATGATTGAAGCTTCAGCTATGTCTTGATGAGGGATGAAGGTGCTTTGGCTTGCAGATGCTTGAAATGGGCTCAAACTTGGATTGCCATGGCTAATGCAAGGTTGAAGACAGTGCTGCAAGAAGCTTTTATGGATGGAGAAATAGGGTTGCAACAGGTCCACAATGCAGTTTGGATGATGTTTCAAACCAAGCAAAGTTTTATTCTTTGGAGTTTTTGAACTGGTTTTGAAATGCTAAGAATGAACTTTCAGCATGAATGATTTTTTTGTGTATGCCAATGTGCTTGATGGGGGTTAATTATGTTTCAAATGACAGCAGAATGGTGAGGAAATGTTGTTTCAATCAAAGCAAGGTTTGGTTCCTTTTTGTGAGTTTGGGAATGCAAGGCAAGGAGAGATTTTTAGTGAGAATCTCCAATGAGAGCAAGTGAGGATTTTTGTATGAGTGAGAGAACCAATGAAGTTCTACTGGTTTTTATGACAGGAAAAATGCAGTTTTTATATCAAAGCCAGGCTTAGTTCATTTTGTGAGTTTTGGAATGATTTTGATAAATGCAAGTGAGAGGCTTGAGAGAAACAAGAGGACAAGTGTTTGGTCTGCTAGTACCTCATGACAGGAAAAATGAAGCTTTGATGTTCTTGTTCTATGTTTCTTTCTGAACAGCCTTTGCCATTTTGTGGAAATGCCAGGGATTAGTATGGATGAATGAATGGATTTCTTGGTTTGTGCTGTGCAATGGTGTTGCTCATGACAGAAAGATAATGAAGAAAACTCTGTTGTTGGATGTGGCCTTTTGTATGGCAGGGTGGGTCACTTTGTGCTTGGACAGAACATTTGAGATGCAAAACAAGGGTGTATGCAGTTGGTTATGTTGGCTTGTGGCTGTTAGCTTCATGACAGAAAGTGAGGCTCTTCATTTTTTTGTTTTGGTGCTGTTTGGTGATGCTGTCATGTGGTGTTGTCTAGTGATGCTTGGCCATGGCAAGAAAAATGAGGGAAAGGCATATTCTTTCTGTGGTGTTTGACAGAAGAGTTCTTGAAATAAGGATGAGTGAAATTAGGATGAGTGAATGAAATCCCTTCTGTTGGTTTGTTTGACAGGATTTTTCTTGGCAAAATGCAAGTGAGGTGGTTGGAATGAATGAGGTTTGTTGGTTGCAAAGCAAGGTTGGATTATTGGAAGTTTTGACAGCATCCTTGGAATGCGAATAGCAGGGCCAGTTTTTGAATGAGTGTGGTTTGCTGTTGATTTCTGTTGCAAGGCAGGGTGTATTTGGAAGTTTGGAAAGAAGAGAATCGAAAATGCCAAGTCAGGTCAGTTAGGCTTTTTGCTGTTTTTGCTGGTTTTTGTTATGACAGCCAATGATCCATGCCAAGCAAGCCAGGATGAAGTTGGAAAAATGAGTGAAGAGTGTTTGGTCTGTGGTCTTGTGGTTTGTGGCTGCTGTAGCAGGAAATCATGCTTGCCTATGCTGTGTTCTGTTGCTTCTATTTTAAGCAAAATCTTGCAGTTTTTTTGTGTGGAGGTCCATGCCAAGTGAGAGAGTGAGCATTTGTGCATGTGTCTGTTGGTTGTGATGGCTGCAACTTCATTTCAAGCTGATAGAAGAATGCTGCATAATCTCTGCTGTCATAGTACAAAGCAAAGTGTGGAGGTATGGTGTGGAATGGCTGCAAAGTACCTTTTTCCCAATTTCAAACAAACAAAGAAAGGCCCCCTGTACTACTGGTTTTTTGGCTGTAAATATGTGTTCAAAATAACAGCAACTAGCCTCTAAAAACTCTGTTTTGATGAGTACAAGGCATGGCTCAATTGCAAGTATGGAGGGCATGGTGAAATTGTACTTTTATCCAAATTTCAAGCAAGTTAAAGAATGGCTTCATGTACTGCATAATTGAGCTTGCAAACACACTTAAAATGATATTTCTGAGCTGTCCCAATTGGCCAAATGTTGAAAAAATGTTTATATCAAAAAGTCAACTCTTGGTCAAACTTACATTTAAATGAGAAAAGTCAAAATATGCCATTTTGATTGGTGAGGTTTTGGCTCATGAAATTTATATTTTTGGAAAGAGGGGATCAAATGTGACTTGTAGGAAAAAACCCCACCAAAATTGGCCAAACGGTTTGAGAGATATGGCCCTTTGAAGTTCAAGATTTTCTGAAATCGATTCGATCATAACTTGCCAACCACACATGGGAATTGAGAGTTCTAGGACTTTTTGGAAATGGGAGAACAAGATCTTCAACTTTCATGTTGGGCAAAAATTCATTTGAGGCTTGTATCAAAATGTAGGTTTGAGGATCAAGACTTTCCATTTATGGCAGGTTTCAGTTACAGGCCCAGTTTCCATTTTGGGAAATTTTTGATCTGGCTCCAAATTCTTCCATGATGGTGTTTGACATGATATATGATGACTATTTGGACATGCATGAACTCTCACAAACCAATTCCAATCATCAAATCACCGATTAAATGGACAGTTGACCAACAGTTGACTTTTAGGGTTTCTGACTGATTGTGCATTGACTGGTGACTTCCAAACCCTAATTCCTTGAGAACTTGACTTCAAATGATGTCCCAAGTTGTATGAACTCTTGATTATTGATCACGGTGCCCAAATTCCACAAGAATGACCACCATCCACTGCTTTGACTGACAGTTGACTTTTTTAGGGTTTTGACTGTCTATGTATGAACTGATGACCTCTGAGCCTTCAATCCTTGACCAAAATACTTCAAATAGACCTCCAAGCCATGTGAACTTGTTGGGCAAACCCTAAGGCCTTGGTTCAATGAGAAATTCCTTTGCTTGCTTGGTTGACTGATCAGGAGATTAGTTTGACCTAATTCTTGATTGCTTGCTCTTGAGGCAACTGTGGGACAATGCAAATGCTATGCAATGGACCATGATATGCTATGACCTAATATGAAAATGTATGCATAATGATAGGTGCAAATTTGAGGTGCTACAGCTGCCCCTATTCAATCAGCTGGGAACCCGAACGGATGATAGCAACGGCTGTCAGACTTTCAGGGTAAACAGGGATTGAATACCAAGAACCGTAGAATTTGCACAATACAGGGATCCACCAATGGAAACGTCCACTGGGATTTGATATTTATTACTGGGTATATTTTTTTGTTTTCAAAAGGGTACGGCCCCATCCAGACATCACAACGATGACGAATGGGAATAGAAATCACAACTAGATGCCAACGGACAACTAGGAAAAACTCGACGTTTACCAAGACCAACGGAGAGGTAACCAGACATTAATGAATGAATGTAAGGGATACAACCATACGTCAACGGACGAAATGGGAAAAACTCGACGTTTACCAAGACCAACGGAGAGGTAAATCCACATGGGGACAGGTACAACTAGACGTCATAGGACGAATAGGAAAAACTCGACGTTTATCGACACCAACGGAGAAGGAGAAAACTCAACCAGACGTCATAGGACGAAAGGGAGACTCAACGTTTATCGACACCAACGGAGAAGGAGAATACTTCACTAGGGAAGAAGGACACAACCAAATCATCAACGGATGATCGGGAAAAACTCGACGTTTATCGACACCAACGGAGAGGAGAAAACTCTACTTGGGAGAGTGAACACAACCAAGTCATCAACGGATGATTGGGAAAAACTCGACGTTTATCGACACCAACGGAGAGGAGAATACTTCACTTGGGAAGGAGAACACAACCAAGTCATCAACGGATGATTGGGAAAAACTCGACGTTTATCGACACCAACGGAGAGGAGAAAACTCTACTTGGGAGAGTGAACACAACCAAGTCATCAACGGATGATTGGGAAAAACTCGACGTTTATCGACACCAACGGAGAGGAGGAAAACTTCACTTGGGAAGGAGGACACAACCAAATCATCAACGGATGATCGGGAAAAACTCGACGTTTATCGACACCAACGGAGAGGAGAATACTTCTTCGGTCTGAATACCGGAAAATTGGCCTTGTGCCATGAGTACATCGACCTGATCGTCGGAAACTCCTTCGGTCTGAATACCGGAAAATTGGCCTTGTGCCATGAGTACATCGACCTGATCGTCGGAAACTCCTTCGGTCTGAATACCGGAAAATTGGCCTTGTGCCATGAGTACATCGACCTGATCGTCGGAAACTCCTTCGGTCTGAATACCGGAAAATTGGCCTTGTGCCATGAGTACATCGACCTGATCGTCGGAAACTCCTTCGGTCTGAATACCGGAAAATTGGCCTTGTGCCATGAGTACATCGACCTGATCGTCGGAAACTCCTTCGGTCTGAATACCGGAAAATTGGCCTTGTGCCATGAGTACATCGACCTGATCGTCGGAAACTCCTTCGGTCTGAATACCGGAAAATTGGCCTTGTGCCATGAGTACATCGACCTGATCGTCGGAAACTCCTTCGGTCTGAATACCGGAAAATTGGCCTTGTGCCATGAGTACATCGACCTGATCGTCGGAAACTCCTTCGGTCTGAATACCGGGAAATCATAAGTACATATTATCTATAGCCGTCAAAACGTAGATAATACACTCGCATGGAAGATTATCCATAACCGGGTTGTGGG
The DNA here is from genome assembly GCF_024323335.1 of Lathyrus oleraceus. Taxonomy (NCBI): domain Eukaryota; kingdom Viridiplantae; phylum Streptophyta; class Magnoliopsida; order Fabales; family Fabaceae; genus Lathyrus; species Lathyrus oleraceus. The sequence continues at coordinate 488,114,077 of NC_066581.1, read as the reverse complement.
TTGCTAAATGAATAATCGACCGAAAAGAAAGGCATCTGGGTACCAGACTAGGTATGCAAAAGATGACCAATCAAAAGAGGATAAAGTTGCTAACTTGGAGCAAGTATCCAAAAAGAAAGTGAAGACCCAATGGGGAAAATACTGCTTGATCAAGGCGAGTATCCAGAGGGGAAAGAATGTCAACATCGCAAACCGGATACTGATAACTGCAAGGAGGGGATTACATCTACCGGTTAGTAGGCAGAAAACCACGGAAAAGTAACCAGTCATCCATAGGATGAACACACAGGGTTAACTCCACCAGGGGGATGAAAGTGGGATTTTACAACTACCAGCTAGTAGGTAGAAAACCACAAAGATAGGACTTACAACTACCGGTTCGTAGGTAGAGGCCAACAAATTCCGCTGAGGATGAAATGAATGAGTGCCGGTTAGTGAGCGACTATTCATTTATGCCCCAGGGCAGCACAAGAGATAGTCAACAAGAAGCCAATTTAGGATCGATCCAAAAAGGCAGACTGAATCAAGACTCATCCTAATGAGGAAAGAACTCAATAGGGAAAACCCATCCCGTTAGGGAGGGAACGGAAGCAACCGTCATCCACGAGGATGTATCTCAGTGGGGAAATGGCAGGAAAAGATTGACACTTTCTGCTTAAGGGGTAGACTCTACATGGAGAGATCAGACACACCCATATCTGCTTAAGGAAAAAGACCCAAGCTGGCAAGACGCTAACAATTGGGGAGTAACACTGCTGGGGATACCCGCTCGACCGAGGAATCACTTGTTCGGAAAACACCAACCTCTCGACCATGCTGATGAACCCAATTCTGAAACCGATCCAATGGCGCGATGCTAAACTCTTTCCAACAATCCAATCTCGGCTGGTCACCACGGCCTAGGGATAATGGATATGCTTGTTATGTTGATGCATGAGTTTTTCTTGTTTTACACAATGCCCCATGATCATGGAAATGCTATGCACTAATGATGCAATATGCTATGCTTATCTAAATGATGAATGCATGAACACACGTCTCCTTCAGAGACAACACCGGGGAACCCCAGGAACTGTGCTGGGGATCCTATAACCATGTCAACTTCCATCCTGCCGGGGAAAGACAAACCTTGCTGGGGAAAAACCATCAACACAACCTCTGCTGGGAAGACAGCTTCAGACTTGGAAAACAGTCACAACTCCGCTGGGGATGCCGATATCAGTCTACTACAGAAACCCGTCCAATCCACTGGTAGGATGAACTCTGCTGGAGAAATAAATGCTACTCCATTAGGGACGACCCAACCAATCCATATGTAGGAGAATCACTGCTGGAGATGTATTTCATGAGACCCGCTCCACTCGGGGAACTTGCCGAGGAAAAAACACACCATTCTGCTGAGGAGAACGATCCTAGTGGAGAGATCAACCATAGTGGTGAGAGTAACAACTCTGTTGAGGATGATAACACGTCATATCATACTGGAGATGAATTCCCACAAACCTGCTTGGGATAGGCACTCACGGCCATACTGGAGATAATAGCATCACAAAACCAATTGTTGGGGAACACACCAACAGTCTACTGATAAACTCCACTAGGGGACTCCCGGGGAAAATAACTGCCAGGCGCTCAGCGGGGATTCTCAACTGGGGAAATCTGCAAGCATAGGCCTGCCGGGGAGAGGAGAAGACTGCTCTGCTGGAGAGAGGAACGCTAACGTCTTCAGCAAACACTCTGCTTGGGGAACTGCCCCACAAAAATATTTCAACAGCAACCTTGCTAGGAATGCCCCACGGTAGGGCTCAAACGACACTCTACTGGGGATGCCCCACAATAGAGCTAACAGGGATTTGGAGGAAGAATATGTACTGCCGGGAGCACGAAGATGAACAACTTCAAACGACACTGCATCGGGCAAATTCACTGAGGAGAGACCATACGAGGTTTTGCAGGACAAAGATACAGTCATGCTCGAGATACGAACAATTGTCTTACCTGTTGGTAATCATACCACCCCCGGGAGAGCACCGTGGGTCTCCTAAGTATCCTTCCATCATTGTGAACGTTCACTTTGTTTAAGAACAATTTTTTTTTGAAAAATTTGTTTATTTTGAAAACAATGATACTTTATCAATTAAAACATGCAAAACGTTTGTTGAGTTGAAACAAATAAGAGTGCAAATAATTGGATGAAAAGCTCAAATTGATGTGATGGAATGGTAGTCTGCAAAGGGCGAGACTCCATAGATCTGTACAAGTTTGAAATCGGTGATATATATTGGAGAGGGCTACATCGAACATAATGACCTTTCCTCTACCATTCTGAATTTGCGATGTATTCAAAGCTTCAGTCGACGACGAATCGAGAATTCTTGACGGATGACATATATAGAGCACAGTCTTGTCAAGGTGCAGTTACTTGCCAAATCCCTAATTTTTGCCTAGATTGCCCCAGTGTGAGGTGTTCAATCTAGCGGGATGCAAATTCCTTTTTTTTTTCAATGTCTCTAACTTTTGCTTGGATCGCCCTTTCGGGTTTTCAATCCACCGAGACGCTCCTTTTTGCCTAAGTCGCCCTTTGGGGTGTTCGACTTAGCGAGCTTTTACTTTTCTCTTTTGTTTTAGGCGAAGTATTTCTTGACTGCATCAGAATTCACAGGACGAGTGAACTTCTCCATCCATTGTTGTAAGTGTCAAAACATTGCCTGAAAAGGCTCTCTTGACAACATATGGACATTCATAGCTTGGGGGTTCACTTGCCCCTGGAATCGGGTACAAAAGACAAGACTTCCTTGAGCACAAGGTTCCTCGAAACACACGAGGCTTGATCTTCTTGTCGAATGCTTTTTCACTCTCTGCTGATATGACTGACCATGACACATGGCAGTTGATCTCTTCCTTTCGATCGGATTCAGCATCAGTCAACTTGGGACTTTGAGGGTGCTATTTCTCTTTTGTTTTTTTTTTCTTTCTTTTTCTTTCTTTTTCTTTCTTTTGATTTTGATTGATTTCTTTTTTTTGATTTTGCACCCTCCTCTTTCTCTTCTTTTTTTCTCTTTTTTTTTTTGATAATGCCCCAGTTGGCTGTTCTGCTGATTCTCGAGATGCAGCTGAGTGATCTTCTTTTCTTGCTCAAGAAGTCGGGAAATCTCGTCAGGAATCCCTTCAACATCATCTTCGTCCACTTCGAATACAGGGAATTCAAAATTGGGAGATGACGTCCGATCATTATGTTCAATGGGTTTGAGAAACAACCTGCATAAAGATTTTGATATGAAAAGCTCTTTGAAAAACAAACAAGACAATCGTTATGCAGATGAAAAGATTGCTTTTATTCTTGTTTTTTAAGGTTTTTTGGTGATCACCAATTTCATGCAAAAAGCAAAAAGGGAAAATAATTGGAAACACAAATGTTTTAACATGAGTTTATTTGAATGAAAATATCATTGCACAAAATATTGCCAATAATGCCATCACTTCTCCTTTTGGCATGGGAGAAGGGTTTTTAAACAAAGTGATCGTTACAAAGACTTATGAACAACTGTAGGAAAGCCCACAGTGACCCAATTGTGATAGATCCCACCGGGGATGACAACTGTCAGTATCTCTTGCATCAGCAGCTTCTGTTTTCTGAACAACCCTTCTGAAGAAAAGTCGGCGCCAGCCCGGGACTTGTTGTCTTCAAACTTGGTTAGCATTGGGACCTAAGTCTTCCAAAATCAGAATACCTGACCTCACAAGGTCTTGAACCTTCATCTTCAGCTGAAAGCAACTATCCACGTCATGACCAGGAGCACCCGAATGATACACACAATGCTGTTCAGGCCTGTACCACCACCGAGGGTTGACGGGTATAGCCGGCGGGTCTCTGGGAGTAATCAAGCTCCACTCTATCAACGTGGGATACAGCTCGGCGTAGGACATGGGGATTGGATCGAAAATGATCTTCTTCCTTTCATTACTTGTACCAGCTTGATTGTCAATGGGAGGCCGGTAAACCTGCTGCTGAGGACGATGTTGCTGACGCTGATGCTGCTGAGCTGGTCTTCTCTGTTGCTGTTGAGTAACTGGAATAGTCACAGCAGCGACCTGACGATACTGTCCTTTGTTGATTTAGTCTGGTCGCGGTGCGGACGATGATCAACAATCCTTTCTCAGTCAAAACCCAAAGTGAGAAGTCACGTCCCCAAACATGTCTGTAATGCAAGGATGATATGTGTATGATATGCATATGATGCGAATGCTATTTTATCATGAATGATCCTGAAAAGGATATGCGTATGCGAGTTAACTTTTTTTTCATGCATTACTATTTTTTTGGAAAATAAACATGCTATGATGCAAATGATGCAACATGACTGGTCAGGCTGTGCGTCTCAAGGCACAGGGTCAAAGCTTCGGCTTGAACTCTGATCACAAACATCCGAAACCCAAAGTCAATCTGATCAACTGGCGTCTCACAGGAACAACCACTGAACGGGTGACAAACGGATCCTCTGAACAAGTACTCTCAACTCAGCCCAGGGATCTGAAATAAACGGAACCCTCTGATCAATACCAGGGTCAAACCTCCGGCGTCCAGAAATATAACTCGTAGTCACCATCAGTACCAGGAGTCACCAACTGTACCTGTTAAAATGATCAATCCCGCCCCGCTCACGGGTGTCATCTAGGCCAGGGTAAGGTCGAGAGAAACGCAGCATAAATAACCTTTCGCAGAATATCATCCTGTGCACACCCGATGTATGCACCGATAATATCCCACCAGGGTCTGAACTGCTCGTGATATCAATGTTCCGCTAAGTGGCGCCATACCACCCGCTTCCCATGAATCACTCTATTCCTAGGTTTCCTAGATTTCACTCATAGCCTGGGTATTGGGCCTTTTACCTCATGTAACTCCCACCCCAACAGAGAGAAACAGACAACCAGCCAAGTGAACAGATGAATATGAATGCAAACATAATTACAAACATAAATGCAAACAATAGACAATGAATGCAAACAGTAAATAATGAATGCAATAAATAAACACATCACAAAGCAACCAAAACCCTAACCTAGAGAGCGCTAGGAGAGACTCGCTCAGGGAAGATGGACCAGCATAGGTCAACTTCTCAGAATCCCCAGCAGAGTCGCCAGCTGTCGCATCACGCGAAAAACCGGCGGGAAAACAAGAACAACAGAGCCGCCACCGTGCGTTATTTATCCCAAAAGAGGGAAAGGAAACGCTCAGAGTAAACCTGGGAAAAGACATGGTCTCGCGACCAAAGAGGATGGGTTCGGGAGTCGGTTATGCGAAGGGAAGGTATTAGCACCCCTACGCATCCGTAGTACTCTACGGGATCCACGCACAAAAGGAAGGAAAATTGGTTGCTAAACACTGCTCAAATACTCACACACACTGGTTGAAAGAGACACAAGAAAACAAAACTGAAACTGACTCGGCAGGATATCGCATCCTGGGCCTACTTAGTCTATCAGGCATAGACATCAGAGTCCAAGTAGTTCGGACTGGGGAAACGACACATGCTCGCTAGGATGTCGCATCCTATGCATACGTATCTTCTCGGACGAGAGAAGAATCAGAGCATTCGTAGCTCGGCTGACACGCACACAAACAAAACAAGACACAGGCAAAGGCAAACGTGGAGCCCGACTGCCAATCACTGGACTTATGTCGGCATCCGAACCTAAACACACACACACTGGAACCCAAATGCCACTCGATGGACTTACATCGGCTTCCAAGCACACAACAACACAACAAGTTAATAGGGAGTCGGGGACTCGAGCCTATAACTGTCAAACAACACTCACAAAAAGAAAAAAGGCGCCCGGAGAGATCAGCTCAATCTCCTGCCTACATACTTCATCTGGTATGAAGATCAGGGCGATGTAGTTCCCCTACGCAGGGATAAAGGACTAGCCTAACCAGATAACAGAGGGAGACACAACTAGGGAGACTACGACTCGAGCCTAGATGTTATCATGCAAATCAACCCTAAGTTAAGGTTTCTAGCTAAACGGCACGAGGGCCAACCTATCCTAAGCATGGCTCACACAGGAAGCAAGCCACACACACTTAACTTGCACAGGAAGCAAGCCAAGCAAAACCTACTTGCACAGGAAGCAAGTCTAAACTAATCCTAACTTGCACAGGAAGCAAGTCAAACAATCCTATCTTGCACAGGAAGCAAGTCAAACAATCCTATCTTGCACAGGAAGCAAGTCAAACAATCCTATCTTGCACAGGAAGCAAGTCAAACAATCCTACAAGCACAGATAGCACACGCTATACACAAACAAGTGGCTCAAACAAGGGTTAGGTTTTAGTCAAGGGGTCATATCAACCTCAACAAACAAACCTCTGGAATGGGGTGAATGTGCTCTTAACCTTGCCATTGAGGGGCTAAGGTGAAGCAGATGAAAGGATGAAGTGAGGATGAGACCTCACAGCTCTTATCCCTGGCCTGGGAGAGCTCAAGACAAGAATGTGTGGGTTCAGAAAGTGGGAACCCTTCTACACATTTAGAACTGACTCAACTGTGCAATTGCACAAGATCTTGGGTTTGTATCTGTAATGCATCAACACAGTGGTGTGAGCAAAGCAGATGACACACTGAATAGTGGGGGATAGATTGCATATCCCTACCTTCCACCAATTGCCTCTTCACTTAGGAGGACTTTGACTCTATGCAAGGACAAAAGTAAACAATCACAAACATTGCCTCTTAAGGAGGACTTCAGACAGTTGCCTGGCCAAGTAACAGGCCAGGTCTTCCAGACTACATGAAGTAAAAGAGACATACCTCAATGCAAATTGCTTATACAAGCAAAGAAAAGCAAAAAGTTCACAAGGAACTAAGCAACTAAAGCACCTGAAACAGTCAAGCAGATGTTAGTATGCAACTTCAAACAAAACAAACAGAAACAGACATCAGCAGTCCATTAGAGGCACAAGGATGTGCAAGGCACAAGGCTTATGGCATGTGAGCCAAGCCACCTACAAAACAAAGAGGTTAGACAACAATATTCAAGCAAGCTCAGTCAAAAGAATTGGTCTCAACGGCCATTTGATGGTCAACCTGAAATCACAAACTCAAAGGTGAGTAACAGGACCACTAGGGCAAGCCTAGGGTCAAAAAGTGAATGAGAAAGTCAAGACAGCAAGGGGCAAGCATCCCAAATCATGTTCAAACCACTAGGAAACACAACCAATTGGGTTCACACTCATATCAATCATCATCATCATTTCATGAACCATTTAGGTCAAAACATGGCAAACAGAAGCTCATAGAAGTCAACAGCAAGACTTAGCTCAAAAGCAATCTAAACATTTTCCAAAAATCATCAAATAAATCATGATCAAACCTAACACATAGCATGGTAATCATGTCAAATTTCATCCCATTTGGACAGGTGGAAGGCAGTCAATGAAAATCAGAAAGTCAAGGCAATTTTGAACATGCTCAATGAAGCCAACCAAACATGCATCAACTTAGAAAAATCATAAATCAGGGATGGTGTATGATAAATGAATGGGACTAAAATCATGGCAAATATGAGGATGTCTAGTTATCTCATGTAAAATTTCATGTCCATCTAATAAAGTATGAGAATTTCACAAATGAAATGGGAACATGTGTCACACAAGGTCAACATTTTGGTCAACAGGGGAGAAAATCTCAAACAATTAGGAAATGCCACAAATAATTCCATGAACATTCACATGTAAACTAGACATACAAAAGTAGGTTCATGCAAAAAATCAGATCAATTGGAGGTCAAGAAGCATGGTAATGAAAATCATGAAGTTGGACATCAATGGTGTGACACAAATTGTCACACCCTAATTCAAAAAATCATAACTCACAAACCACAAATGATAAATGCACAAACTCTACACCAAAATCACCATGAGTGTGTCTATTTTAAGCACAAAAAATTTGGGAGCCATTGGATACATTCTCATCATTTCACAAATGATTTGGCAAAGTGTACAAAATTTGGTCACATGTCACAAACCCTAGCACCATTTAAAAACCACTCATCCAAAAATTCTGGAAAAATAATGATAAAAAAGTAGAGATCATGATGAACACAACACAAAAAATCCCATTGAATTTGGATCAAAAATGAGCAAGTTATGATTTTTGCAAGATTGGTAATCAAAGTGAAGAAATTAATTGAATTAATATTGAGAAAATGGCATTTTGGTAATATGTGAAGCCACTAACTAAAACACGGTCGTTTAGGGCCAGGATTTGAAATGTTTTGATTGGCTGGAGGGAGAAAAGGGCCATGCACGTGAGAATGAAGGAAATCTGGGCAAATTGGGATTAGGGTTCATGTCCAAAAATCATGATTTCACAATCTTGCCCAAAAATCAAAATTGAATACATGGAAATGATCAGCAAGCAATGGCAAACGAGAATCTACCATTGATTTTCATTAAAACCACACAAAAGTCAAGAATCGAGCAAAAACACATTTTAACATCAAACTTCAAAACCATATATCTTCATGGATAAGCAATCATTTCAAAAAAAGAAAACATCATGACACTCAGCATTGAAAGACCTTTCCAAAGTATATGTCAATTTTAAAAAAAGGTGGAAGTTGAAAACTCACCAATTTGGAAGAGCAGTTGTGTTGCTGATGCTTTTTGATGGTTTTGAAGTGAAAATGATTGAAGCTTCAGCTATGTCTTGATGAGGGATGAAGGTGCTTTGGCTTGCAGATGCTTGAAATGGGCTCAAACTTGGATTGCCATGGCTAATGCAAGGTTGAAGACAGTGCTGCAAGAAGCTTTTATGGATGGAGAAATAGGGTTGCAACAGGTCCACAATGCAGTTTGGATGATGTTTCAAACCAAGCAAAGTTTTATTCTTTGGAGTTTTTGAACTGGTTTTGAAAATGCTAAGAATGAACTTTCAGCATGAATGATTTTTTTGTGTATGCCAATGTGCTTGATGGGGGTTAATTATGTTTCAAATGACAGCAGAATGGTGAGGAAATGTTGTTTCAATCAAAGCAAGGTTTGGTTCCTTTTTGTGAGTTTGGGAATGCAAGGCAAGGAGAGATTTTTAGTGAGAATCTCCAATGAGAGCAAGTGAGGATTTTTGTATGAGTGAGAGAACCAATGAAGTTCTACTGGTTTTTATGACAGGAAAAATGCAGTTTTTATATCAAAGTCAGGCTTAGTTCATTTTGTGAGTTTTGGAATGATTTTGATAAATGCAAGTGAGAGGCTTGAGAGAAACAAGAGGACAAGTGTTTGGTCTGCTAGTACCTCATGACAGGAAAAATGAAGCTTTGATGTTCTTGTTCTATGTTGCTTTCTGAACAGCCTTTGCCATTTTGTGGAAATGCCAGGGATTAGTATGGATGAATGAATGGATTTCTTGGTTTGTGCTGTGCAATGGTGTTGCTCATGACAGAAAGATAATGAAGAAAACTCTGTTGTTGGATGTGGCCTTTTGTATGGCAGGGTGGGTCACTTTGTGCTTGGACAGAACATTTGAGATGCAAAACAAGGGTGTATGCAGTTGGTTATGTTGGCTTGTGGCTGTTAGCTTCATGACAGAAAGTGAGGCTCTTCATTTTTTTGTTTTGGTGCTGTTTGGTGATGCTGTCATGTGGTGTTGTCTAGTGATGCTTGGCCATGGCAAGAAAAATGAGGGAAAGGCATATTCTTTCTGTGGTGTTTGACAGAAGAGTTCTTGAAATAAGGATGAGTGAAATTAGGATGAGTGAATGAAATCCCTTCTGTTGGTTTGTTTGACAGGATTTTTCTTGGCAAAATGCAAGTGAGGTGGTTGGAATGAATGAGGTTTGTTGGTTGCAAAGCAAGGTTGGATTATTGGAAGTTTTGACAGCATCCTTGGAATGCGAATAGCAGGGCCAGTTTTTGAATGAGTGTGGTTTGCTGTTGATTTCTGTTGCAAGGCAGGGTGTATTTGGAAGTTTGGAAAGAAGAGAATCGAAAATGCCAAGTCAGGTCAGTTAGGCTTTTTGCTGTTTTTGCTGGTTTTTGTTATGACAGCCAATGATCCATGCCAAGCAAGCCAGGATGAAGTTGGAAAAATGAGTGAAGAGTGTTTGGTCTGTGGTCTTGTGGTTTGTGGCTGCTGTAGCAGGAAATCATGCTTGCCTATGCTGTGTTCTGTTGCTTCTATTTTAAGCAAAATCTTGCAGTTTTTTTTTGTGGAGGTCCATGCCAAGTGAGAGAGTGAGCATTTGTGCATGTGTCTGTTGGTTGTGATGGCTGCAACTTCATTTCAAGCTGATAGAAGAATGCTGCATAATCTCTGCTGTCATAGTACAAAGCAAAGTGTGGAGGTATGGTGTGGAATGGCTGCAAAGTACCTTTTTTCCCAATTTCAAACAAACAAAGAAAGGCCCCCTGTACTACTGGTTTTTTGGCTGTAAATATGTGTTCAAAATAACAGCAACTAGCCTCTAAAAACTCTGTTTTGATGAGTACAAGGCATGGCTCAATTGCAAGTATGGAGGGCATGGTGAAATTGTACTTTTATCCAAATTTCAAGCAAGTTGAAGAATGGCTTCATGTACTGCATAATTGAGCTTGCAAACACACTTAAAATGATATTTCTGAGCTGTCCCAATTGGCCAAATGTTGAAAAAATGTTTATATCAAAAAGTCAACTCTTGGTCAAACTTACATTTAAATGAGAAAAGTCAAAATATGCCATTTTGATTGGTGAGGTTTTGGCTCATGAAATTTATATTTTTGGAAAGAGGGGATCAAATGTGACTTGTAGGAAAAAACCCCACCAAAATTGGCCAAACGGTTTGAGAGATATGGCCCTTTGAAGTTCAAGATTTTCTGAAATCGATTCGATCATAACTTGCCAACCACACATGGGAATTGAGAGTTCTAGGACTTTTTGGAAATGGGAGAACAAGATCTTCAACTTTCATGTTGGGCAAAAATTCATTTGAGGCTTGTATCAAAATGTAGGTTTGAGGATCAAGACTTTCCATTTATGGCAGGTTTCAGTTACAGGCCCAGTTTCCATTTTGGGAAATTTTTGATCTGGCTCCAAATTCTTCCATGATGGTGTTTGACATGATATATGATGACTATTTGGACATGCATGAACTCTCACAAACCAATTCCAATCATCAAATCACCGATTAAATGGACAGTTGACCAACAGTTGACTTTTAGGGTTTCTGACTGATTGTGCATTGACTGGTGACTTCCAAACCCTAATTCCTTGAGAACTTGACTTCAAATGATGTCCCAAGTTGTATGAACTCTTGATTATTGATCACGGTGCCCAAATTCCACAAGAATGACCACCATCCACTGCTTTGACTGACAGTTGACTTTTTTAGGGTTTTGACTGTCTATGTATGAACTGATGACCTCTGAGCCTTCAATCCTTGACCAAAATACTTCAAATAGACCTCCAAGCCATGTGAACTTGTTGGGCAAACCCTAAGGCCTTGGTTCAATGAGAAATTCCTTTGCTTGCTTGGTTGACTGATCAGGAGATTAGTTTGACCTAATTCTTGATTGCTTGCTCTTGAGGCAACTGTGGGACAATGCAAATGCTATGCAATGGACCATGATATGCTATGACCTAATATGAAAATGTATGCATAATGATAGGTGCAAATTTGAGGTGCTACACTTCCCAATAGTGACCAGGTGATGAAGAAATCAGTGAATGCTCGGGCTCTCTTGAGTTTTAACAGAAAAATGCAAGTATGTCAAAATGCAAAATGAGAGAGCAAGAGAGTTTCTGTGCGATGGAGGCTGCTACTAGGGTTAGAATTTGCTGAAAATGTCTTTATATTCATCTGTTTAAGGTTGGTAATGAAGGTGTTAATCTTGTTTAACTTATTTGAACCAATTCGCTAATTTTGCATTTTTGACCAAATGGTGGTATGTGGTAGCAAGCTGCACGAATTTTGGGACTTGGCAAGTCTCAAATGACATTCTAAATCAATTCCAAATGGCCAAATGTGCTGAAAACAATTAATTCAAAAAGTCAACCTTTGGTCAAACTTGAATTTAAATGAAACAAGTCCAAAAATGTCATTTTGATCCATAGATTTTTGGTACATGAAATTTATATTTTCGGAAAGAGGAGATGAAATGTGGTTTGTAGGAAAAAACCCCACCAAATTTGGCCAAATGGTTCATGAGATATGGCCTTTTGAAGTTCAAGATTTTGTGAAAATGATTTGATCATATCTTGACAACCATGCATGGGAATTGAGAGTTCTTGGACTTTTTGGAAATGGGAGAACAAGATCTTCAACTTTCATGTTGGGAAAAAATTCATTTGAAGCTTGTATCATGATGTAGGTTTGGGATCAAGAAGTTTCCATTTTTGGCAGTTAAAATTACAGGTCCAGTTTCTATTTTTGGAAATTTCTGATTTTGCTTCAAATTCTTCAATGACGTTAATTGCCATGATACATGAGGCCTATTGGGACATGAATAAGCTCTCTCAAACCAAATCCATCCATCAAAACCATAAAATCAACCAAAGTTGACCAAGTTTGACTTTTCTAGGGTTTCTGACTGACTGTGCATGAACTGATGACCTCTGAACATCCAATCTTTGACCTAAACACTTCAAATGGACCCCCAAGTCATGTGAACTTGTTGGACAAACCCTAGGGCCTTGGCTCCTTGAGAAACAACCTTGCTTGCTTGGTGGACTGATCTCCTGATCAGTTTGACCTAATTCTTGACTTGCTTGCACTTGAGGCAAATGGATCAATGCAATGCTATGCAGTGGACCATGATATGCTATGACCTAATATGAGAATGTATGTACAATGATAGGTGCAAATTTGAGGTGCTACATACATCAACCATATTTTCATGATCCTTGAGTTGAGAAGTCAAGGTTGACCAAAAATGTCAAAACTCAAACTTTGACTTTGCCTCAGTTGACTTTGTATCCGATGAATCCAATTCTTGCAATATTTAATGAATGGGATCTCTTGGGCACATTGAATGATGTCAATGGATCACTTATGATGTATTTGAAGTCTTTGAACCATAATTCAAGCTTTGGGATCATGCCTTGGCTAAAAAGTCAACCAGTTGACTTTGGATCATGCCTTGGCTAGAAAATATATTTGTATTTTCAATAGGTTAGTAATGCAAAGATGCTAGATGTTATGCAAATGATACAAATAATGGTGGAATCTTAAGGTTGAAAATTAAGTTATGACAGCGACGACCATTTTCTTTCTTTTTAAGGGTTTTATCGATATTTTCTCTTTCCTCTAGAATAAATAAAGTTCGATGGTGACTCTGTATTTTTCACGTAGCGACAGCTGAAGAATCTGTTGGGGACTAGTCTCTTAAGCGAGTCAAGCCAAGTTTTATTTGTTTTTTGTATGTGTTTTGCGTGTTTATCTTTATTTTACTTGCTTTCTTTTATTCTATCTCTTGCTTTTTATATTTCATATATTTTGGATATATCTTTTGTATTCTCTAATGTGGGATGGGTTTCATGATACTATTGAGTGATAAGTCCACTACCCAGGCTTTAATAGAACACCTAAGATAGAATGGTGGTTATGTAGTACTGACTTGTTGGACTAAGTTTTCTTGATGGGTTGGTGTGAAGACCCCTCCTAGAGAAGATTCCTCATGAAGTATTGTTGACTTGTAAGTTATTTTGGGATTACGACAATACTTTCAAGGAGAGATTTGTGACTCTAGGGACCTTTAGTGAACCTGTGGCTTTTGAAGTCGAGGTTGACCTCGGCTAGAGTAGATCCTCTTGAGAGTATCATTGGCCCATAAGTCATTTGCGATGATAATGGTATTCTCATCCAAGGACCAATGACTCTAATAACCATCATAAAGCTTTAGAACTTACCTGTGAGGGGATGTGGGTTTTTGCAGGAAACCAAGACCCTACATACCTAGATACGTCAGACCTTTAAACCTACATTAAGCAGTATATGAGACTATCCAGAACATGTTGAACCTTTAACCTATATTATTGCATACCATTTGTGCGTCATCGTGTATGTATCAAACTTTTGAACCTAAATTATTGCATCATCAAATCTTTGAATCAATCGATACTTCGTATCTAGTTGCATTCCATCCATATGAAAAATCCATATTCATCGTTTCTAGGGGACCCCAAATTGTCAGTCATTATTGAACATTTAAAATTATAAAACCATACATAAGAGATACATATCAGTTCATAAATACATAATTTTTTTTCTCTTTTTCCCATATTGATTTTCTCTTCTGTCTTCACTTCCATACTCTGCAATTGACAATGATTCCCGGATTCCTCAAAGACTAAAAATATAGGCATACATTCATACATTTGTATTGCATGCATACAAACAAAAAACCCTTTCCCTTCCTTAAGACGAAGATTTTATCGACGACGATATTGGACCAAAAGAATCATGGAAAAGGTGGAGCATGGGAATGCAATGTGCAAGGAGAGCTTGGATCACGCCCAAGGCAAGGTCGACGTGATCTTAGAACTATTTGTGGACAGTATGACAACGAACTTCTCCGATCAAGTTGCGATTGGTGAACAAACTGAGAACGAAATGAATGCGGGTAAAATCCAGAATGCAACTGCAGGAAATCTGTCGGTTTACCCCTACTGAACGAGAAGGCCACTCAAGGCAACAAGAAACAGAAGCAGAAGCAAATCAGCAAAGGGAGCAATGATCAAGAGAGGAGACTTCCCTAATTTGATCTGATTCTATTATCTTATACACATCTACTTCCTATTCTGATTCATGATGGGACAATTGTGTCAAAAGAGGTCAAGCCTGCCAAGTTTCCCTACCATCCTAAGCATAATCCTAATGCCACATGTGGATATTATGCAGGATATATAGGGCATTCCACAGAAGCTTGTTTCATTTTCAATAATAATGTTCAAAAGCTCCTTGATCAGAAGTTGCAATGCTTTACAGAGAAGTCCTGGCAGATCATCCTCAAGAATGATCACCCGTAGGCCATCTTTAACTTTTTGATTTGCATTTTCTTTATGTAAAAGTACTGTTTGCTTTTAATATTGTTACTCACAATGGTGATATGAATAAAACGAGCATGTTTTTTTTAAAGAATGGTCTGGAGATGCATCTCCGTATCTTATTTGGGTGTATCTCCGAAATAACTCATGCACTTAAGTATTGTGTGCAATTACTCACACAACCGATTTAGATAAGAAGTCATTGATATTTCTGGAGACGCGTCTCCAAAAATGCCCAGTCTGATTTGATAAAACACCACCTTGCATGAACTTCTTCTTCATGCTAAAAAAGAAACTTAATTCCAAAACACTTAAAAATGTTCTCTCGTTCTCAATCAACTTTTCAACACTAAAATATCATTCTTGTATTTCATCACTTCAAAGGAAACAAAACAAGTTGGAATTGCAGATAAAGATCATTCATTTCATCTCTCATTCCTCGCATTAATCTTGAATATGTGTTGAAAAATGGACGTTGAATCTGGATATGTATCTCC
Source organism: Lathyrus oleraceus (assembly GCF_024323335.1). Lineage (NCBI taxonomy): Eukaryota > Viridiplantae > Streptophyta > Magnoliopsida > Fabales > Fabaceae > Lathyrus > Lathyrus oleraceus. The sequence continues at coordinate 488,098,557 of NC_066581.1, read as the reverse complement.
GAACGAAGTTAGGGGTAGTCTGGATGTACATCTCTAGATTGTCCTATTAGTATGAATTTTAACACTATTTTTATTTTATTGGTGGTAATAAATATGGTGCACCCAAATATGTTTCCCAAAACTATTATGAGTGTGGATTTTAAACCGGTCGAAGTTAAGCATGATGTTAAACTGGATGAAGTGAATGATGATGTTCAATCGGATAAAATGAATGATGATGTTAAACCAGATGCACAACCTGTTGTTTTTGAGGTTGATGTTTGTGATTACAAATAAAGAAGTGTTTATTATTCATGAACATATGCTACAATTGGTCTGTAGGACAATCTAGAGGAGAGGGGACAACCTGTTGTTTTTGAGGTAGACTTCAATTGTTTTTGACGCTGTAATTGGAAGGTCCGACAATGATTTGGATAGAAGACGAGAATTTGTAATAATGATATGCGAAAGAAGTGACACGTATCAACCAAGGATTAGGCAGTTGAAATGAGATGACACTGGATCGAGGAAATGTGAGTGTTTGTTTAAATTGTGTCGATACCATATGGAGGATGAGACATGGGAATTTAATGTGATTTCCGATATACATAATCATGTCTTGTATGAAAAGCTAGTCAGTCATCCCATTATATGTCGCCTTGTGCCAGAGGAGAGGGAACTTGTTTAAGACAAGACATTAAACATGGGGGCGCCAAAAACATACTCGTATCTTTGAAACACATATCCCCTCACAAGGTGAGTATTAATACTTCATGAATATGTTTATAGTCACTAATCCTGAGGAGAAAATATCGTTGTTGCCACAAAATAACTTATGAGGAAACGATACCCTTGGAGGATCTACTCTAAGTGAGGTCACCGTCAACTTCAAAAGCCACGGGTTTTCTAAAGGTCCCTAGAGTCAAGGATCCCTTTGGGAAGAATGGTTGTCAATGTAAAATGACTTTTACATGCCAACGAAACTCCAAAAATAATCTACTATATGAGGGGTCCTCGTACCGTCCCATCAAGACAACTACGTCTGACAAGTCAATACGAAACTCCCTCATATCTCAGGTGTACTCTTTAAGCATGTGTATTGGGTATTTCACTCAAGCAACATAATCCAATCCATAAGAACATAAAAATATATACCGGATATATAACATAAATAGATAAAGGCAAGCAATATAGAGATAAACATCCCAGGAAAAAAGGATACAGGCATAGCCAGGCTTGACTTGCTTAGGTCGTCCCTAGCAGAGTCGCCAGCTGTCGTGCCGCAAAAAACCAGTTGAGCGCATCGCACGCTCAAAGATACAACATAGTCTCCATCGAACTTTATTTATTCCCGAAGGAAAGGGAAAACATCGATAAAACTCAGGGGAAGAGAAAAGGTTAAGGAAGTCGGTTATGCAAGGGAAGGTATTATCATCTCTCACATCTGTTATACTCAACGAGAACCACTTTGATTGTTCTCTGCTCAAACGGGTGTTACTATCTAAAGATTACTCGCGAGAGGGGAAAAAGGTTTTAAATTAGTATGAAAAAAGAAAATAATAACTAATGTGCTCGCCAAGGTTTTGAACCTTTATGCCTACGTATCCTCATTTGTGCAATAAGGAAGTCAGAGCTCCGTAGTTCTGATCATAAAACAGAGTGTATGTTGATTGTTTTTAGTGGAAAATGTTAACATTCATGTTCTAGAGGTTAACTTTGCTTTTATGCTCACTTCATGGGAGGCTTAAGTGTTTGTTTGTTGGCGGTAAAATGGATGTGCTTGGATCATATTCTAGCAGTTAAACATTACTTGTGTGCTTGCGCATGTGAGGATTAAGCTTCGTTCACGGTAGAACGAAAGTAACATGCCCTTTTTAAAAAAGGTTTTGAAATCTCTAAGGAGGAAAATTGGATTTGATTGGTTGTGGTTAATTTTAGTATGAAGACAAGTATCCGAGCACGATCTAGGTACGATTGACAATCTGAATACTTGGGAGTTGAGAGGATAGTTGCATCCTAACCCCTCTTTTTCATCCAAAGAGTTTTTGGATTATGAAATGGTTTTACGAGTTTAATCATTGGTACTTAGAGGGAGACAAGTATCTAACCCTTAGGTAAGTACGGTCAACAATCAGAATACTCGTGAGGTTGAGAGGACAATGACATCCTAACCACTCTTTTTCTTTCTCAAAGCACCAGATTAAACTCATTTTATTGTTAAGTGTTTTGAGGAATAAGTCAAGCAACCAGGCCACAAGTTAGGTACGACTGACAACCCAAGTACTTGAGTGTTGTGCATAAGTGCGTACACCCCACTTTTGTATTCAAGTTTATTGAGAAATAGGTTTTTTAAAATGGAACTTGACGTTAGATCAAGTGTTTGGAATTTATTATGAAAAAGTGTGTGAATAATGATATAGGGGTAGAATTAAAATGAGAAGTAGAATGAGAGATGGAATAGACTGATGATGCGATACTTGGCGTTGGACAAGAACTCGTGTTGCTTTGAAGTGAGTTTCATTTGGAAAACACTCGATGTTTGATCAAGGGTTCTTTTTGTCTTTTGAAAAAGATTTTTTATCGTTTGATTTTATCTTTTTAGTTAGCATGCAATAGAAAGCATTAAAGAAAATTAAACCTAAGTTATTACATGTTTATGGGAGTGGGGGACATATGACCCATAATGAGGGGATAATACCAAGCAATACAAGAAATAGGAAATGGAATCAATACAAGTTACAAACCAAATACCATGCCTAAAACAATCAAGTGGCCATGACATCCTTAAGCATAAACACACAATACAAGTCAAATTAAAAGTGAAACCAATGATGATAATGGAAAAACATTAGGGATCAAGCTTGAAGTCAAATAATCAAAATGGACACACAAGGAAAATGGAATTAAAATGGAATCAAAGTTGATAGAAATATGCATCAAAATTAAACACATCCAATGGTAATATTCAATCAAAAGGGGAATGAATTCAAAATGGACCATTAATGAATATTAACCACATGAACAAGATGAGAAATGACATACACAAGGCATACATCCAGGTAAATTGAAATGGCATTTTCAATTTAAAAGATATCACAATCTAATATAAATTTAAATGGGAATTAACCTAATGATCAAAATGTAAAATCATCGTGCATATGGCATACCAACTATCTAAGTGAATTAACATGAAACAACAAGAATCAATACTACATTTTAAATCCAAACAAGGCCTAGGGAAACATATTGATCATGGTGATTAACATGGTAATTGAGGTGCCAATTAAGAGTGACTAAAAATCAAAAATGAAAAGTAATTAAAACAATTCAAATCTAATGGAATTAACACTAAACATGATTAAATCTAACATTTTTTATATCACAAAAGTATTGACAAATATGCTAGAAAATAATATGGAAAAATATTTAAAAAAAATATCAAAAAAGATTTTAAAAAACAACTCAAAAACAGGGGGGTTCAGATTAGGAAATTGGCTGTAAAAGTAAAGCATGCGCATGGCCCATTGCAATTGCTGCTGGAAATAGGGGGTTCAGGGGAAAAGTGTGGTACCATTCAGTAAAATTCACCAAGCCCATTGGAATGAGGCCCAATTCGTGTGAACAAGAGCAATGTGTGTATACATTAAGAATGGAAAAATTCAAATGAATTCTAAAGCTAGCCAAAAAAATGCACCCAAGCAATGAATTGAATATTCAAACATTTCAAAGACTCAGGTTAGACAACCACCACCATCCACCACGCCAGAGGTTGCCTCCGGCAGCGGTGGGCCACCAAAGTCCAAATCAAAGACACCATCAGAACCGTATTGCCACACTGATTTCAAATATGTCCTAAATTTTGTGAGATTCTCAAACAAATGCTTAAATCAAAGAAAAAGGCTCAAGAATCCTAATCAGTCTATGATAATGGACAATACGATGAATTAAAGCCCAAAAGGTTAGGGCTTTGATTTTTCTCATCATCCTCTACATCTCGGTATCAAGAAATTAAAGAAGAACGAGAGTTTAGAAAATTACCTCGCTTGAGAAGACAATCTGAAAAATCTCAGGTAAACTTTCCGACTTCTTCTTCCTTCTTGCTTTTCAACGAACACTTCATCTCTTCTTCTTTTATGTTGAATTCATGTGAATGAGTGGTGAGGAGCGACTTCAAGATTGTTCTGAATTATTTTGGATTCATGTGAATGAGCTTCGAGAGTTATTGAAGGTTCATAATGGATGGAGGTTGATTGAAGAGGATGAAATGCAGAGATTCAGAGGTTTCAAGGAGTGATGAAAATTTGAGAGATTATGATGAATGAGAGAGAATCGTATAACTAAATTTGTGTTGAAATTGAGACATAATGAGTTGGTTATAATTATGTTGAAATTCTGATTGGTTAGTTAGGTGAACTGTGGTTAGTTGGAAAGGTGAAGATGAGTTTAGTTCAATTTTGCTGCTTGGTAATGTTATAACTGTCATGGCTATGTTAGACATTGATTGTATGATGTTGTTGCCATGCCAATGTGTTGTTATTGAATGGTTAGATGCAATGTTATTTTGCTTTATGTACTGTAGGGTTAATGATGTGTTGCTATGCTAGGCCATTTTTGCATGATGCAGGCCATGACTTGCTTTGCACTGCAAGTCTGCTACATGTTATTGTGGTTCACTTGTTATAGGTCTGGCTTAAATGCAATGACTCTGCAGGTTGTTGTGCTTGATGTCCATGTGGCTTGTTATGTATTAAATGATCATGTTCTGCTGCTTGATCTTGTACAATGCTTGGTATGCTTACAACTCTGCTTGTAATGGTTGATTGAGCTAACATTTTACAGGGTGTGGGCCTTGGTATCCATGTGTTATGGCTGATGTATGGCCATGATGGTCTTTCTTGTAGGTTAGGTTTGGCATGGGTTGTGTAGCGGTAAATTCATGATCATAAAGCTATGGATAAGCTAGAGATCAAATAATAAGAGTCGCCACCGCACTTTTATTGTTTCCAAGGGAAAAGGGAAAAAGTACGAACAAAACCCAAAAGTAAGAAGTTTTCAAATCAAAATTAATAAAATGTCAGAGATTACAGGTAAGGGGGTTGGTTACACAGAGGGAAGGTGTTAGCACCCAAAGTGTCCTAGGTACTCCTAGGGATCCCTTTTTGTGTGCATGTGTATTTGGTACAAAGTGATGTTTACAAACAAATAGAATGGGGGATGAGAAAAGAATTCATTAATTATATTTTTGTGTTAGGCAGTACCTTTGGTCTTGTGCCTACGTACCAACATAAAAATGAGGGATCAAAACCTCGTAGTTCGTGATACAAATTTCAAAGTGGATGCACTACTTTTAACAAAAATTAAGTTTGAAAGGCACAAAGGCCTAAAAATGGTTTGAATGAGTCGGTTCTTTTTGGATTTTTGAAAGTTTAAGTCAAGTATAGTTAAGTTTATTTACAAGTTTGATTTAAGAAAAGAAGTTTGAAAATGCAATGGCATAAGGCCAAAGTTTCTATCTTTTGCAAAAGTGGTCAAAGTTTAGAACAAAATAAGTTCAAGCAAAGAAGGTTTTGAAAAAGGAGGGAGATATTTTGAAATTAAAGAAATGGGGAGAAGATGAAGAGACTAATCCTATGTACAACATTAAAAGTTTAGAGTTGAAAAGATCTGACCAAATGGGTAGCAATCCAATAGACAAGAATGTCAATAGAAACCCAGAATTCCCTTGGACTTTTAGAATCAAGCAACACACAAATGCACAATTATATTATCTTGAAGAGCAAGGCATCAAATAAAGATGGCCACATCCAAGCTTATTCATTCCATGATCTTCTTCAAACTAGCCCATGTAATAGATGAATTCCACAAGTCACAGGTTCAAAATAACAGCTTCGCAATGATCATGTTGCAGATGAACTCAGAAGGATCTTGGATGATGTATCAGATGAAGCTTCAAATTGCAAGCACTTGGTTTCTCAATAAGTTGGCATTGGCCAAGTCCTTTAGCATAGGAATGTTGCATATATTCTAAGTCCATTTGTCCAAGATCAAGCCAACAGTCCACACAATTTTTTTTTAGAGTTTTTATTATTATTATGTATATTAATGGTCAAAGACCACACAAACAAACAAAGTATACACAAACAAAATATATCACACAATATGGTCCAAGTGGACAAAGTGAAAATTGCATTAACATAAACAATTAGAATGATATGAACAATGGCAAATGTATAAAGCTAGAATTAAATGACATTAAAGTAAATGGCTTGAAATTAAAATTTAGTAGTTAATAGGTTAGAAGTTAGTATTTCTTTGATTTTTTTTTGCTTTTCATTCTTAGATATTCTTTGGAGAACACTCAACCCACTTATCACAAGCATGGATCCTTGAACCAAGACATCTTCCAAAGGAAGGAAAAAAGGCCAAGTTTCCACACAATACCATGAAAGAGGGGAGACTTACAATCTCACTAACTAGAATGTTATGCCTTTTATGTCACAAATTTAGCGCTATGTTAAGCAATCGTAATTGGAATTATGTAGAAGTCACAACTATTTGAGGTCGGGCAATAGAATTTTGGTGTTAATGCATGTTAGAGACATAGTATTATAAACTATGCTCATGAAACATACCACACACAAAAAGAATATGCAAAAGGTGTGGTCTAATCTCATCCATACTCATGTTAATTTTTCAATCAACTAGCTTTAGGACTTTGAGATATCATTGGCCAAATGAGATGAATGCATAAAGAAGGAGAATGAGATTAAGAGGGAGGGGAATAGATGAAAACATAAATCGATCAAAGGAGGACTTTTACCAAATTAATACCATCCATTCATTTTGGGAGATGGAATGTACATTCCATCAATCCCCTAAATTCAATGATACTAATTTGACAAAGTCAAATCAACCTTGATCAAGGCCCAACAACAAGAGTCAAACACCAACAAGTAGTCACAATTGGTCAACAAAATTATTTGGCATTTATTCCAATTAAAATACTAAATAATGCATTTAAATTAAATATGGTTTGTCAAATTCCTAAAACCTCATCAAAACACCAAATAAATGGCCATGAGATTTATCATAGGTCAAACAAGGTCAAAGGACCTTGGAGAAAAAATTTCAGATTTTTCATAGACTTAAAGGTATTTTTAAATAATTAAAAACAAATAAAAAATCAATTAAATCATGAAAAATATTAATAATGATCCAAAAATTAATTTTAATTCAGAATATGAAAGAGGAAAATATTTGAATTTTTTTGGTGAAACTCTCATATTTTTTGGATTAATATGAATTAATGAAAATAAAGCAATTAAAATGAAATTCAAATAATCAGGAAAAATGTGGACCACTTGATTTCGCTCATTAATTGAGGTGGCAGATCAAGTGGCCACCAGCGCGCGTTCCATGGTGCGCCTGAGAGAAACGTCCACACGCTTGGTAATTAAAACGTACGCTCATGATTAAAACAATTTGAACTCATCCAATGGCTCAGGACCACGCCACATCATTGCTGGAGCAAAGCACCGGGCGTCTTCTCAGGCGACCTTGGCCGGACTGGTCCATTCATCACCATGTCAAAAATGAAAAAGGAGGACATGATCTAAAAGGAAAAATGGTGTAGATCACGAATATCACCTCAATTTTAACTAACTCCTCACATATAGAAAGATATGAGGAGTTGAAATTTGAGGTATATCAACTGAGTTGCTTCAATTTGACTTCTAAGCAACTCAATCTTCTTACCTATAGTGGTAGGAATTTAGTACCAAAGAATCAAGAGAATTGAGCAAGATTGAGAGAGAATCGAAGAGATGAATTTTTCTGGAAAATACCTTCAATGTAGGTCTGGATTCAACTATTCTTTCCTTGGCTCGTACTTGATCTCACTCAGAATGCTTGTTGGAGTAGAATGAAATGCACAAAAGGTCTTGGATCCCTAGAGTTTTGAATCTCAAAATAGTGAGATTCAAACTCAATTTCAAGATGAAATTCTCAGGTTTATCCTCTCAAATCGAAGGGTTAGGGGTTTAGGATCATGTGATAATGGCACCTTCCAAATCACTTTCCAAAATTGGCAATTGATTATGCATGGGTGCATGGGCGTGTAAAGGCCCATGAGATCATTGCTTTAGGTCCACAAATGAGTGTGAGAGAGTCTGAAATCAACTTGGACTGCAAGGCAATTGTGTGTGAAGATTTGAAGATTGATCTTTGCCAAATGATGATACCATGTTCATGCCATGCGCAGCCCTAGCAATTCTTGTTCAAAATGGATAAACTTGAACTTTTTGGAAAGGGTAGATCAAGAGGAACAAACTTCATGTTCAACACTTTTCCATTTGAAGCTTGTATCATGATGAATTTTGAGGTGGAAGTTTGTAAATTTCAACATGTTGAAAATTTTTCTAAGTGTCAAGCCATATGTCTCAATATTCCACCTTGCTTAACGTTTTAGGTGAGCTTCAAATGAGAAAAGTGTCTTCATCAAAGTTGTAGATATTTCAAAGACCTTCAAAATGGTCACCAATTTCATGTCATTTGGATTTGAAATGATAGAGTTATTCATTTTTGAAGTTTGGAGTAATCACTTGTTCAATGGTATAGGTCAAAAGTGACCTATAATGTAACCTCATATCACATTCTCAAAAAAGTTGAATTAGCTCTCACTCCAAACATCAAAGTTGAAGTAGACACCTTTAATTTGATTTTTCAACTTGGAAATATTTAATATCATAAAAATTGAGCAAGTTATGGCCTTAGAAAGTTGACTTTCAAATTAGGGTTTAGACAAAATGACCTATAATGTTTCAATATAGAAAATGACTTTCCAAGAAAAACTAGCTCTAGGTCTGAACATGAAAGTTATTTGGAATGTCACTTAGAGTAATATTAATCTTGGAATCATTTTAATATGGTGAAAATTGTAGGAGATAGGGTCTACGGAGACCCAGTTTTGATCAGATGAATTCATCTGGCCAACCACCATCAACCAACTTGCTAACCTTCAATTCTCTTGACTTTATAGGCCCATGGTAGATCATATATGCATAAGATGATGAAATTTTGAGTGTCCCTTGAAAAACTTGTTCAATTGGTGAGATAGCTTGTTGGAGAAGTTACTCAAGATACCCAATCAAACTAGGGTTTCCAAGTCAAATCACCCTCAAACTCTTGAAGTAAACTTGATCAATATAACATGTAGAAATCATTGGGACTCAAATATGATGCTCATAACCATTCTTGTATCAATTCATGATTGTGCTCTTTGTCATGAGGGTCTCAAACCCTAGATATGAACTTGATAGATCAATGGAGATCATGCCCTACCTACAAAAGAGTTAGGCAAATGCAAAGACATATTTTTGGTATTTTGGTTAGTAAAATGATAATATACAAGTATGATACAATCACATTGTGCTTGGTGATCTCTCCCAAAATTAACCCAATGAAAGAGGGGTAAGGAGGATACCAAGATATGATCCTAATGCTAATGCTTATGATGAAATTGCATGAGGGGTCTTAGGGTCAAAATTGGGTCTTAGAGCTGCCCCTATTTAAGGACATTCTTACTGAGGAGGCGAAGGTTAAAATATTCATGTCGACTTAGTAGAATGGGCTTAAATAACAACACATGGAAACAAATTTTGGTCCCTAAGAGACCTCATGATGCATATGATACGAATACAAAAGTTAATGCTCTGTGGGGAAATATTGCCACAAAGAAAAAGAAATCGGAGAGACCGAAGGTCCGCAAGAGTATAATGCATTTCGTAAGGAAAACTCACTAGGGAGATAGAGACTCTAGGGGGAAAAAGGGGTTATGTGTAGGCCAGGCTACGACTTAAAACTACTGGGGGACTCGAGGGATTTCATACAAACATGGAAAAGACTCAGCCGGGGAACTAATAACATCTGTAGGGGATACGAGTAAGTCAGGATAAAACTGAAATACTTGAATCATGCAGGGAAAAATGATTTCACTAAGGAAATACGCACTCAATTAAACTGGGGAGAAATAAATTTCAACACAAGAGGAGCAAAAATGTATTATCTACTACCTGTTACTGGCTAAGGAGATAATAAAAATCTGATAGAGAGGACATCCGTCACCGATTAGGATGAATATATCAAGGATGACTCGCTGGGAAATAACATAAGGAAATTCATTACCAGTTATTGGGTAAGAATAGCCTTGCTGGGGAAAACTGTAGAAAATAGGAATTACAACTACTAGTTACTGGGCAGAAGACCAAGGGTGAGAGTATTCGTCATCGGTTAGGATGAACATATCAAGGATAAACTCAACAGGGAAGAAAACCCGTCATCGGTTAAGATGAACATATCAAGGATAGACTTGCCTAGGAAATGTCAAGGAGGATACCCGTCATCGGTTAAGATGAACATATCAAGGATAAACCAACTGAACAAAAAGTAGGAATTACATCTATCACATGCTGGATAGAATACCGTCAAAGAGAAAATATGTCACTGGTTAAGATGAACATATCAAGGATAGACTCTGCGAGGAGAACAAAAGCAGGTTTTACAACTACCGGTTACTGGGTAGAAGACCGTAAACAGAAGGAAATCCATCATCGGTTAGGATGATCATATCAAGGATTAACTCTCTGGGGAACAAAATAGGGATTACAACTACCTTTTTCTGGGTAGAATACCAAAAAGAGAATATCCGTCATCAGTTAGGATGAACATATCAAGGATAGACTCAAGTAGGGGAGAGAAAGATACCTGTCACTAGTTAGGGTGAACATATCAAGGATATACTTCCTGGGGAATCAGATCCACTGGGGACTCTATTGCTAGGAAAGCTGGGGTACTTTTGCCGGATATTGGGTAAGAAGTAACAAACTGCAAACTAAGAAGAATATTACCAGTTACTGGCCAATAGACTCTTAGGGGACTCAAAGTATCTATCTAGGTAGGAGCTAGAAAGAAAACAATCAATCAAGACTCAACCCAATGAGGACATAACTCAAGGGGAGCGATTCCATCCAAATAAACAACTGGGGAGGAAACTAAAGTAATAATCATCCACAAGGAAACAAATTAGTGGGTAAGAGGAGAAAGGTTAAAGTCTTTTTGCCTAAGGGGCTGACGCTCTACAATTGAGGGAGGACAGACACTAAAGTTTGTATGGGGATCAAGTACCGCCATACAGGGAATGAGAATCTCAAACCAACAATTTAATAAGATATGTGAATATGCAAATATGAAATTATATGAATGTATGTATATATGATGATTATGCTGACAAGGATGATCACAAAGGATACGAAGGTGTCGCAAATAAATTGAATCATCTGTACAATCCTTAATCAATCCACAAAAAATGGAGACAACTGTTGGAGAACAGAGAGATCAACAATCCAAAAAGGCTCAACCCTAACTGGGGAAAGAGGATATCTGCCGAGGAAAGAGAAAATATCACTGAGCCTATGGGGAATTTTAGGTCAACACCATAAAAATGGGAGATAACCCTACAGGGGAAAATGAACTGCTCAGGAAACCAGGAGGAAAGTCTGACTGGGGAGCAAGTCGACGGGAGATTGGCGGGGAAACCAATGCGATCAACTGGGGGAGATCAACCACTTCTGCTAAAGGAATCCAAACTCCACTGGGGAAGGCAGAAACTCTGTCGGGGAAGACAAGTCACGGGGTACCTGAACTAACCAACTCAGCTAGGAAAAGAAACAAAGCTCTACCGGGGAATGCAAACCTCCGCCGAGGAACTGAATCAACACAAACGTCCAGGGATACCCGAAGGGTTAACTGCTTGGGGAACCTCTAATGTTTCGCACTCAAGGACTTGTTATCCATCAGAATGTTGTTGATATTTCTTTTAATTGCTTTGGAAAATTCTTGCTTTTATATGTTTTTTTAAGAAAAAGAGATTTTGATTAAAAAATTTAAATTTTCAAAAAAGAAAATGATCATAATAAAATTTAAATTATTGGCTAAAATAAATAAGAGTAGAAATAATTGGATAAAAGCTCAACATTATTTGATAGAATGGTAGTCTATAAATGACAAGACCCCATAGATTTTTTTTACAAAGCTGAAAATGGTAATTTACATGGAAAAGGGTTACATTGAATACAAATGATCCTTAATCCTTCTACCAACTCTTGATATCCACTGTGCTCTCGACCGCTGCCGGGGTGATGAACCGATATCAACCCTTGTGCTCAAACAAGTTTTCAAAACACTGAAGATCAGCAGAATGCAGTTACTTGCCATAATACCTAATTTTTGCATAAGTTGTCCCAGAGTGGGGTACTCAACTTATCGGGAAATTCTTTTTGTTTTATGTCTCTAATTTTTGCATGGATCGCCCTTTCGGGTTTTCAATCCACCGAGACACTCATTTTTTCCTAAGCCGCCCTTTCGGGTTTTTAACTTAGCGAGTTGTTCTTTTCTTTTTAAGCGAAGTATTTCTTGACTGCATCTGCGTTCATAGGACGAGTGAACTCTTCACTATCCATAGTTGTAAGTATCAAAGTGCCACCTAAAAAGGCTCTCTTAACAACATATGGGCCTTCATAATTAGGAGTCTATTTCCCTCCAGAATCTGGTTTAAACGGTAAAATCTTCTTGAGCACAAGGTCACCTTCTCTGAACACACGAGGTCTGGCCTTCTTATCAAAATCTTTCTTCATCCTTTGCTGATATAACTGACCATGACACATGGCAGTTAATCTTTTCTCTTCTATCAAATTCAACTGATCGAACTTGGTCTGACACCATTCAACTTCAGTCAACTTGGCTTCCATGAGCACACACAATGAAGGAATCTCAACCTCTACGGGGAGTACTGCTTCCATACCATACACAAGAGAGAAAGGGGTTTCCCCTGTTGAAGTGCGGATGGATGTACGATACCCATGCAAAGCAAAAGGGAGCATCTCATGCCAATCCTTGTATGTGATAACCATCTTCTGAATAATCTTCTTGATGTTCTTGTTCACAGCTTCAACAACCCCATTCATCTTGGGTCTGTAGGGAGAAGAATTATGATGTGCAATCTTGAAGTCTTTTCAAAGAGCTTCCACCATATTATTATTCAAGTTCGATCCATTGTCAGTAATGATCTTACTTGGCACACCATAACGACATATAATCTAATTCTTGATAAACCTTACAACAACTTGCTTGGTTACATTTGTATACGATGTCGCTTCAACCCATTTTGTGAAATAGTCAATTGCCACCAAAATGAAACGATGCCCATTCGAAGCTTTGGGCTCAATCATCCCAATCATATCAATTCCCCACATGGAGAAAGGCCATGGGGAAGAAATAACATTCAATAGTGTCGGAGGGACATGAATCTTATCAGCATAAATTTGACACTTGTGGCACTTCTTCACAAATTTGCAACAGTCAGATTCCATTGTCAGCCAATAGTAACCTGCTCGCAACATCTTCTTTGCCATTGCATGTCCATTGGAATGAGTACCAAAGGAACCTTCATGCACTTCAGTCATCAACAAGTCTGCTTCGTGTCTATCCACGCATCTGAGCAAAATGATGTCGAAGTTTCTCTTGTATAGTATATCACCATTCAAGTAGAAATTGCCGGCTAATCTTCTCAAAGTCTTCTTATCTTTCAAAGACTCCCCGGGCGGGTAAATCTGACTTTGGAGGAAACATTTGATGTCATAATACCAAGGCTTCTCGTCTTTGACCTCTTCAACAGTAAACACATGAACTGGCCTATCAAGACGCATCACAGACAAATTGGGAACTTCATTCCAATACTTCACTACAATCATTGATGCCAACATTGCGAGAGCATCTGCCATCCGGTTTTCATCTCGAGGGATATGATGAAACTCAACCTTTGTAGAGAAAGTTGAAATCCTCTTCGTATAATCTCTATATGGTATTAAACTGGGTTGATTTGTCTCCCATTCTCCTTTGATCTGATTCACATCCAAAGCCGAATCACCGAAGACATCCAAATATTTGATTCTGAGATTCATTGCCTCTTCAAGCCCCATAATGCAAGCTTCATATTCTGTCATGTTGTTTGTACACTTGAAAGTCAATCTAGCTGTAAATGGTAGATGCGTGCCTTGAGGAGTAATGATCACTGCCCCAATGTCATTTCCATATTGATTAACAGCTCCATCAAATACCATGCCCCAACGGGAACCAAGTTCTGACCCTTCTTCAAGCAATGGTTCATCACAATCTTTCATTTTCAAGTACAAAATCTCTTCGTCAGGAAAGTCATACTGCATTGACTGATAATCTTCAATCGGTTGGTGAGCCAAATGGTAAGCCAAAATACTACCTTTGATTGCTTTTTGAGATCGGTATTCGATATCATACCCTGATAACAACATCTACCAACGGGAAATTCTCCCAGTTAAGGCAGGCTTCTCGAATATATACTTGATTGGATCCATTTTGGATATCAACCAAGTGGTATGACTCAACATATACTGACGCAGACGCTTAGCAGTCCAAGCCAATGCGCAACAAGTTTTCTCAAGCATAGAATACCGAGTCTCACAGTCGGTGAACTTCTTACTGAGGTAGTAGATTGCAAATTCTTTCTTTCCAGTCACATCTTGCTGACCAAGAACACAACCCATACTATCTTCGAGCACAGTCAGATACATGATCAACGGTCTTCCTTCAACGGGCGAAGATAAAATTGGAGGCTAAAGCAAATATTCCTTGATACTGTCAAAAGCTTTCTGGCAATCTTCGGTCTAATCACAAGACTGATCTTTCCGAAGAAGCTTGAATATAGGCGCACATATGGCAGTCATGTGGGAAATGAATATGGAAATATAATTCAAGCGACCGAGAAAACCTCTAACTTGCTTCTCAGTTTTGGGCGCCGACATCTCTTATATTGCTTTGACCTTGGCATGATCAACTTTAATACCCTTCTCGCTAACGATAAAGCCCAACAACTTACCAGACCAAACACCAAAAGTACACTTATTGGGATTCAAGCGGAGTTTATACTTTCTCAAACGCTGGAATAGTTTCAACAAATGCTCAACACGTTCCTCTTCATTAATCGATTTAGCAATCATGTCATCAACATAAACTTCAATCTCTTTATGCATCATATCATGAAAAAGAGTAGTCATTGCTCTCTGGTATATTGCACCATCATTTTTTAAACCGAAAGGCATCACTCTATAACAGAATGTTCCCCAGGGTGTAATGAATATGGTCTTCTCCATATCTTCGGGTGCCATCTTAATCTGATTATATCTGGAAAATCCATCCATAAACGAAAAGACTTTGAAAGCAGTATTGTCTACCAACATATCAATGTGTGGTAAAGGGAAATCATCTTTCGGTCTGGCTTTATTCAAATCTCTATAGTCAACACACATACGGACTTTTCCATCTTTCTTCGACACTGGTAGAATGTTGGCCACCCATTGCGGATACTCAGCGGTTACAAGGAAACCGACATCAATCTGCTTCTGCACTTCCTCTTTGATCTTCACAGCCATATCAGGATGCGTTCTTCTAAACTTCTGCTTGACTGACGGGCATTCTGGCTTCAACGACAATCTATGCTCCACAATCTCAGAATCCAACCCAGGCATGTCTTGATAGGACCAAGCAAACACATCTTAATATTCTCAGAGAAGATCAATCAACCCCTTCTTGACCTCTGGACACAATCGAGACCCAATCTTGACTTCCTTCACATCATCCTCAAAATCCAAATTGACTAACTCGACTTGCTCTTCGAATGGCTGAATGGTCTTTTCATCTTGCTCAAGAAGATGAGATAATTCATGTCTCACTTCTACATCACTTTCCTCCTCGGCCTCAAACACAGGGAATTCAAAATTTGGAGAAGGAAAAGGATCATTGTATTCAATGAGGTTAGGAACCAACCTGCATAATGATTTGATATTTTGATTTTAGAGAAGTGAATTTGTGACCAAATATTATGCAGATGGACAATTATATTGTTTATTTATGTTTTTTGTGATTACCATTTTTAGAATAAAGCAAAAAGTAAAAACAAACATCATAGATGTGGATGAATAAAATTAATTTTATTGATGATCAATTTGAAAATGCCCAAACAATATTCACTTCTCCCTTAGGCATGGGAGAAGGATTTAAAAACATATATAAGCAATTATTTAGATCGATGCAAAATAACAGGAATATCAACAGCAGTCCAATTGTTGCAAGCCTTTCCATGCGTCACAAAATTGGTGCAGTCTTCCTCTTCGTCATCCTCTAGCACATCAGCTAAGTGTTGTTCATTGCCATGAATGAACCCTCCGATATGGAAGCTAAGTTGCATATCTTCAGACCTTGCAGTTGATGAACCTTTCTGGAACCTCAAACCAGTTCTTCCTCTGTTGTCGGAGACCTCTACCATGCGCCCCCACTGATCAACATTGCCTTCTTCCACAATCTTCTGAGTATCTTTCAATAAGGACATAGGTGCCCTAACCCTCTTCTCAGCAGCAATAAATAAGGCTTGGAATGGAGTTCCAACCTCATCCTCATCTTCCATATAAGAGAAAGATGACAAATGGCTAACCAACATCGCCTTCTCTCCACCAACAATCACTAGCTTGCCATTCTTCACAAATTTGAGCTTTTGGTGCAAAGTGGAAGTAACAGCTCCTGCCTCATGGATCCATGGCCTTCCCAATAAGAAATTATAGGCCGGGTGGATATCCATTACTTGAAAAGTAATCTGAAAATCACTCGGACCTATCTTAACTAGAAGGTCCACTTCGCCAATAACCGTTTTGCGCGAACCATCGAAGGCCTTGACAATTACACCGCTATACCTCATGGGCGCTCCTTGGTAAGATAACTTTGACAAAGTTGACTTTGGAAGTACATTCAATGACGACCCGGTGTCAACAAGCACATTTGACAAAGCATCCTCTTTGCAATTCATCGAGATGTGCAAAGCCAAATTATGATTTCTTCCCTCCTTAGGGAGTTCTTCATCACAGAAGCTGAGATTATTGCAAGAAGTGATGTTAGCCACAATATGATCGAATTGATCCACTATAGCATCATGTTTTACAAAAGCTTGCTCTAGAACTCTCTGCGGTGCTTCTCTGTGTGTTTTGGAATTCATGAGCAGAGACAACACTGAGATCATTGAGGGGGTTTGGAGCAGCTGCTCAACCACATTAAACTCGCTCCTCTTAATCAAACGAAGTACCTCATCATCTTCATTGGGTTTCAAGTTTCTGAATTCACCAGACTTACCTTTTGAACAACCAACTAGGTCTTTAACAGGAACTTCCACTTTCTTACTCACAACCGATTCTTCTTTATCCTTTGGGAACACCGGCCCAAACACTCGACCACTGCGGGTCACCTTAGTAACATCAGCAATGCTCACTACTGAACTAGTCGTAGGTAACGGAACCTCTTGACCATCCTTCATCATTGTAGCATTATACTGATACGGCACAGCTTTATCAGATGAATACGGGACTGGGCCCGTTAACCGTATTACCAATGGCGATACTGATCTTTGACTGTTGCTGTTACTGGAGTCATACTGAATCACCAACTTCTCAGGCTGCTTGAAAACAGGCACTATGACATTAACATCGTCATCTACATGACAGGATTGAACAATTTGGATCATGCCTTCATCCATCAGACTTTGTATGTCCTTTTTCATAACTTCGGAACCCCTCGGGTTAACACTACAAACAGCACAATCATCATGGTCGTGCTCACACTCACTCACTAAGCAAACATCCTTATGCATTTGCACTAAAGACCTCCTGATAAAACACACATCAAAAACTTTAAAGTATTTTTCAAAGACTTAAAAGTATTTTTAAATAATTAAAAACAAATGAAAAATCAATTAAATCATGAAAAATATTAATAATGATCCAAAAAATAATTTAAATTCAGAATATGAAAGACGAAAATATTTGAAATTTTTTCGTGAAACGCTCATATTTTTTGGATCAATATTAAAATTAATATGAATTAATGAAAATAAATAAATTAAAATGAAATTCAAATAATCAGGAAAAACGTGGGCCACTTGATCCCCCTCATTAATTGAGGTGGCAGATCAAGTGGCCACCAGCGTGCCTTCCATGGTGCGCTTGAGTCAAACGTCCACACACTTGGTAATTAAAACGTACGCTCATGATTAAAACAATTTGAACTCATCCAATGGCTCAGGACCACGCCACATCATTGCCGGAGCAAAGCACCGGTCGTCTTCTCAGGCGACCTTGGCCGGACTGGTCCATTCATCACCATGTCAAAAATGAAAAAGGAGGACATGATCTGAAAGGAAAAATGGTGTAGATCACGAATATCATCTCAATTTTAACTAACTCCTCACATATAGAAAGATATGAGGAGTTGAAATTTGATGTATGTCAACTGAGTTGCTTCGATTTGACCTCTAAGCAACTCAATCTTCTTGCCTACATTGGTAGGACTTTAGAAAACCAAAGAATCAAGAGAATTGAGAAAGATTGAGAGAGAATCGAAGAGATGAAATTTTCTGGAAAATACCTTCAATGTAGGTCTCGATTCAACTGTTTTTGCCTTGGCTTGTGCTTGATCTCACTCAGAATGCTTGCAGGAGTAAAATGAAATGCACAAAACGTCTTGGATCCCTGGAGTTTTGAATCTCAAAACAGTGAGATTCAAACTCAATTTCAAGATGAAATTCTCAGGTTTATCCTCTCATATGGAAGGGTTAGGGGTTTAGGATCAAAGTTGGCGCGAATGTTTCTTGAATTATGATGCTAGAGGGCTCTATTTATAGCTGAATCAAGTGATAATTGCACCTTCCAAATCACTTTCCAAAATTGGCAATTGATGATGCAGGGGTGCATGGGCATGTACAGGCCCATAAGATCATTGCTTTAGGTCCACAAATGAGTATGAGAGAGTCTGAAATCAACTTGGACTGCAAGGCAAGTGTGTGTGAAGATTTGAAGTTTAATCTTTGACAAATGATGATACCATTTTCATGCCATGCGCAACCCTAGCAATTCTTGTCCACAATGGATGAACTTGGACTTTTTGGAAAGGTTAGATCAAGAGGAACAACCTTCATGTTCAACATTTTTGCATTTGAAGCTTGTATCATGATAGGTGGAAGTTTGGAAATTTCAACATGTTGAAAATTTTTCTAAGTGTCAAGCCATATGTCTCAATATTCCACCTTGCTTAACTTTTTATGTGAGCTTCAAATTAGAAAAGTTTGTTCATAAAAGTTGTATATCTTTCAACGAAATTCAAAATGGTCATATATTTCTTGTCATTTGGATTTGAAATGATAGAGTTATGCATTTTTGAAGTTTGGAAAAATCACTTGTTCAATGGTATAGGTCAAAAGTGACCTATAATGTAACCTCATATCACATGCTCAAAAAAGTTGAATTAGATCTCACTCCAAACATCAAAGTTGAAGTATACACCTTTAATTTTATTGTTCAACTTGGAAATATTTAATCTCATAAAAATTGAGCAAGTTATGGCCTTGGGAAGTTGACTTTCAAATTAGGGTTTAGACAAAATGACCTATAATGTTTCAACATAGAAAATGATTTTCCAAGCAAAACTATCTCTAGGTCTCAACATGAAAGTTGTTTGTAATGTCATCTAGAATAAGTTTAATCTTGGAATCATTTTCATATGGTGAAAATTGTAGGAGATAGGGTCTAGGGAGACCCAGTTTTGATCAGATGAATTCATCTGGCCAACCACCATCAACCAACTTGCTAAACTTCAATTCTCTTGACTTTATAGGCTCATGGCAGATCATATATGCATAAGATGATGAAATTTAGTGTGTACCTTGAAAATTTTGATCAATTGGTGAGATAGCTTGTTGGAGAAGTTACTCAACCCAGTCAAACTAGGGTTTCCAAGGCAAATCACCCTCAAACTCTTAAAGAAAACTTGATCAATATAACATGTAGAAATCATTGGGACTCAAATATGATGCTCATAAACATTCTTGTATCAATTCATGGTTGTGCTCTTTGTAATGAGGGTCTCAAACCCTAGATATGAACTTGATAGATCAATGGAGATCATGCCCTACCTACAAAAGAGTTAGGCAAATGCAAAGACATATTTTTGGTATTTTGGTTAGTAAAATGATAATATACAAGTATGATACAATCACATTATGCTTGGTGATCTCTCCCAAAACAAACCCAATGAAAGAGGGTTAAGGAGGATGCCAAGATATGATCCCAATGCTAATGCTTATGATGAAATTGCATGAGGGATCTTAGGGTCAAAATTGGGATCTTACAGGCTGCAACATGAATTGTTAAGCAATGTTTATTGCATATGCATTACCTTGCTCTTGTTTTTGTTAATTTTTCATGGTTTTGTGGCTTCCTTGTGGTGTATATTAGGTTTGCTATGATGAAATCGCTTGGTATTGTCTAGGTTTTGTGTTGGATTGCTAAGCTTGCATTGTTTGTAATGGTTATTGGACTTGTAACTTTGAATGGTCATTGGTCTGTAGACTTTGAATGTATGGTTTTTTACATTTGAATATGCTTGGAATCTGGCGATGCTTGGTGATTATGTTTCTTTTAGGTCATGAACATGTAAGTAGTGAATGGTGAATGGTATGTTTGAAATTTAAAATGGTATAAATTACATATAGTTTTGGATTCCTTTTTTGTAGGAAATGGGTGGATGCATGATTGGATCTTGAAGACCAGGGAAAATAGGACTTAGGGATTTTGACATGATGAGTTGACTTTGATCAACTGGTTGACCAAAGAGTCAATAGTTGACTAAAAGTCAACTCATGCAAAAATGTAATTTTCTTTGTAATTTTTTTCAATGCAATGTATACGGACAATATAAGTGATATGTATAAATGTAATGAATGATATTGATTATTTTAAATGAATGGTATTAATATTGAAATGATTGGAAATGGGAATGATGTTTGGGCTTTATGAGAAAGAGAGGTCAAAAATGATGTTTGGGTTTTATGTGGAAGAGGGGTCAAATCTGACATTTGAAATGACGATTCAAATATGATCTGGGCTTTGAAAGGGATTTTCCAGACAGGAAATAAGCTTTTAAAGATGGACCAGACAGGTACTGGGCTTTAGTGGAAATGACTAAACAAAGTGTTTGGATTCTGATGGGGATAGAGGGGGCCAAAAGAAATTTGGGTTTCACGCGGAATAAGGGCTAAGCACACAACTTAGGCTTGATGAATGAGAAATGCGCTAAGCACGCAACTTAGGCTTGACGGAGAAGAAAGGCTAAGAATGCAGCTTAGGCTTGATGGATATGGAAAGGGCTAAGCATGCAACTTAGGCTCTACTAGAGAGGATCGGCTAAACATAAAGTTTAGGCTCTGTGGGGGAAGAAGGGCTAAACCTGAAAGTTTAGGATTTAAGTTGGGGGTACAATGCAAAGTGAAACCGAATTTGGGCTTTTGTTGGATATGGGTTATGCACGCAGCTTAGGCTTTGCTGGGGAAGAAGAGCTAAACCTGAAAGTTTAGACTTTAAGGATTGGTAAAATAGAAATGTGGGTTCTTTAATGGGGAGGGACCAAATCTAACATTTGGGCTTTATGAGAAAGAGAGGTAAAAAATGATGTTTGGGTTTTATGTGGAAGAGTGGTCAAATCTGACATTTGGGCTTGATATGAAAGAGAGGCCAATCTGCAATTGGGCTTGATATGGAAGAGGGACCAAATTCGACATTTAGGCTTTATGTGGGAGAGGGGCAAAATTTGACATTTGGGCTTGATGAGGGTTAGCCAAACAGCAGTTTGGGCTTTAAGGATCGAGGGTCTAAATATGAAGTTTATGCTTCTGTTGGAGAAAGAGATATTGATCAAACAAACAGTTCGGACTAGGAGGACTAAACAAAAAATTTATGCTTTAAGTTGGGGAATTGGCCAAATACAAAGATTTGGGATTAGAGGGCTAAAAAAAAACGTTTAGGTTTGCTGGGGAGATTGGGGGCTAAACAACAAGGTTTAGGCTTGTATGGGAATTGGCTACACAAAAGTTCAGGCTGGAAAAGTATAGAATACTAAACAACAGTTCAAACTTGCTAGGGAGTTAGCTAAACATGAAGCCTGGGCTTAGGGGATACAGGAGGCTACACAACGGTTTAGCCTTACTGGAGAAAAAGAAGAGGCTAAATGTAGGGTTTAGGCTTGAACAAATGTAGAGCCAAATGAGATTTGGGCTTGAAAGAGAGCATTGCTAAATGATGATTTAGGCTTCAAGGAGAAAAAGATGCTAAACACATGGTTCACGCTTGCAGAGAGAGGCTAAATGGGGTTTAGGCTTAGACAGGTTTATTAGAAAGGTTTTATAAGAGTTCCAGGTATAATTGGGCTTTTGCAAGAAGGCCAACGGGGTTGGGTTTTAGAAAGGTGCCAACAGAATTGGGCTTTGGAGAGGTGCCAACGGGATTGGGATTTTGGAAAGGTGCCAATGGAATTGGGCTTTGGAGAGGTGCCAACAGGATTAGGCTTTGAAAGGAGATGATCAAACGGGGTTTGGGCTTGAGAAGGGGTGGCCAAATGGAGATTGGGCTTCAAGGACATGCCAAGAGGATTTGGGCTTGCTTCTTTCTTATTATAGAGAGATACATGTTATGCCAGATGATATGCATGAGCGAAATGATATGAATAATGCATGATGGTTTATACAATTGTCTTGAGGAGGTCGCCAAATGGAGATTGGCTTTTTGGAGGGGCCAAGAAAGGTCGGGCTTCAAGGATGTGCCAAAAGGGTTTAGGCTTACTTCTTTCTTGTTAGAGAGAGATTCATGTTATGCCTGATGATATGCATGAGTGAAATGATATGAATAGTGCATGACGATTTATGCAATGGTCTTAAGGGTCAACAGATGCCCCAAGTTTAGGTATGGTGTGATGGACAAATGAGAGATATTTGCTTGGTTACAAGGCTTCTTGTTAATAGATTATGGGATGTTTCTAGCATGACTTCCTGACATCCCGGTCTCTTGATATTGCTGGATAATGATAAGCCTGGTATGGGTCTTATGATGCCCCAAGCTTAATCTGATTAGGTAAGCTGGAAATGATTACTCTGACGAATGACGATTCTCGTAATCTCTTAGGTCAAGATGACCTTTGCAACCTCATGTCTTTGTGCACTTATGCAACATTTGGGCATGGTGGTTGTCCCTTCAGACACTTTAGAATCAAAGTAAATTCACGTTTTCTTTCAATGCTTTTATCGTTATCCCCAAAATTTTCGATGCATTGTTTATTAGAAATAACAGTCACATTTTACAAACAAGCAAAAAAAAAGTAAAAATAAGGAGCACTTTTGGTAAAAAGAAAATTTATTGATGACAATTGGCCTGTAAATGGTCTATTGCTATTTCCTTGCGCCTATTTTGTCGTGAGGGGTTGCTTCACAGGTACCACCTTTGTAACTTCATGGCATACTCATGGATTTGCAAGTTCCTATTTGGAAGGTTGTAACTTCTTAACTGCAGCAATCTCTACTCCTGCTAATAGTTTAGCACACTCTTTATTGTTACTGTGGGGTCCTGAAACACAGAGAGATTTGATCTGTTGGTGTCAATTAGGTGTATGTGGATTTTTGTTGCTCTTCACAATGCTTTTGGATTAATAGGTTCTATGTTACGTCAATTTGAACTTTCTCGATCTGTTCAATTGCGGCCTTATAATGCAATTGCATTCTCCGGTCCAATTGATGTTTTTGTTTCTGTATTCCTTATTTATCCACTGGGCCAGTCTGGTTGGTTCTTTGCGCCTAGTTTTGGTGTAGTAGTTATATTTAGATTCATTCTCTTTTTCCAAGGGTTTCATAATTGGACATTAAACCCATTTCATATGATGGGAGTTGCTGGTGTATTGGGCGCTGCCCTACTATGCGCTATTCATGGCGCTACATTAGAAAACACCTTACTTGAAGATGGTGATCACGTAAATACATTCCGGGATTTTAACCCAACCCAAGCAGAAGAAACTTATTCAATGGTTATTTCTAACCACTTTTGGTCCCAAGTCTTTGGGGTTGCTTTTTCCAATAAACGTTGGTTACATTTCTTTATGTTATTTGTACCAGTAACTGGTTTATGGATGAGTGCTCTTGGAGTAGTCAGTCTGGCTCTGAACCTACGTGTCTATGACTTTGTTTCTCAAGAAATCTATGCAGCGGAAGATCCTGAATTTAAGATTTTCTACACCAAAAATATTCTCTTAAACGAAGGTATTCATGCGTGGATGGCGACTCAAGATCAGCCTCATGAAAACCTTATATTCCCTGAGGAGGTTCTACCACGTGGAAACGCTCTTTAATGGAACTTTAGCTTTAACTGGTCGTGACCAAGAAACTACTCGTTTTGCTTGGTGGGCCGGGAATACCCGACTTATCAATTTATCTAGTAAACTACTGGGGGCCCATGTAGCCCAGGTCGGATTAATAGTATTCTGGGCCGAAGTAATGAACCTATTTGAAGTTGCTCATTTCGTACACGGGAAGCCCATGTGTGAACATGGCTTAATTTTACTTTCCCATCTAGCTACTCTAGGTTGGGGGTAGGTCCTGGAGGGGAAGTTATCAAAACCTTTCCATACTTGTGTCTGGAGTACTTCACTTAATTTCCTCTACAGTATTGGGCTTTGGCGGTATTTATCATGCACTTCTAGGACCTGAGACTATTGAAGAATCTTTTCCATTCTTTGGTTATGTATGGAAAGATAGAAATAAAATGATTATTATTTTAGGTATTCACTTAATTTTGTTAGGTATAGGGTCTTTTCTTCTAGTATTTAAGGCTTTTTATTTTGGAGGTATATATGATACCTGGGCTCCAGGAGGGGGAGATGCAAGAAAAATTACCAACTTCACCCTTAGTCCAAGCATTCTATTTGGTTATTTATTAAAATCCCCTTTTGTGGGAGAAGGTTGGATTGTTAGTGTGGACGATTTGGAAGATATAATTGGGGGACATGTCAGGTTGAGTTCTGTCATACCCCAAAATTCACCCTACCCTTCACAAAGTTCATTTAGGTTACTAAACCTAGTCATATGCATGTCTTCATATCATTCATTTCATTTGCATAGCCATTTGTTCGATACAAGAGGGCAGATATCGTGGATTCCGAGCTTTGTGCTCACACTTGGTGGAAGCTAAGTCTCCTCTACTGATGAAGGGGGCCCAATCGATCAAACCCTAATCAGAGGTGGCTCTCGAGGTTTAGGTGCATTGCTATCATCGGTAAATCAACTTTGGCTAAGTGGTGAAGCAAAGGCCTAATCTTGGGATCCTCACTTGATCATGGTTGCAACAAACTCTAACGCTTCCGCCAACAACCTCCTGGTCAAGGGTCGTGCATGTTGGTTTCTTGAGTTTGATTCTATAGATCACTTTTTTCGACGTGTATCTTGTGCTTGTCCGTACCCGGTCATCCGGTCATTTGGTCATTGGGCATTTCATTTATTTACCTTTGATTCACTTGGGGTCTTAATTAATGTTTCATTCATAGGTTGTGTATGGATTCTATCCCATTATATGTCTCGATTCACTCCATTTTAAGTAACCTGGTTATTTCTTAAGTCAATTTGCTCAACTCGCCAATCTCATTCATGTTCATCCATAAAAATAGTCATTACATTCAAAAAAAGGTGCAAAAAGATGTATAACGCATTGCAAAACTCATTTTTGGAAGTTTTTGCTCTGTAAGTCGACTCATTCACTCGACACAACACCCGCGGGTCCGAACAGGTCGACCCGTCGGTTGACTCATTTCTGGGGAATCCTGTTTATGTCGACTCATCCAGTATTGGCGTCGACTCATTCCTCATTTTTCTGTAAACCAATTCGCCGTGGGTCCGAACAGGTCGACTCGCATGTCGACTTATTGCTGGGGAATCCTGTTTGCGTAGACTCATTCCTCATTTTTCTGTGAACCAATTCGTTGTGGGTCCGAATAGGTCGACCTGGAGGTCGACTCACCCTGGAGAATGCTCTATTTGATTCGACTCATCCCCTGTTTGAGTCGACTCATCCCCTGCTTGAGTCGACTCAACCTGTTCCTTGCTGCTGAAACACTGCAGAATGCAAATTCTTACCATGCCTACATAATCACAATGATTCACACTCTGCATTAACCCACAACTATGAGTTACCTTGCACCTAAGCCAATAAATAGCAGGTTATTAGCCAACATTAAAGCTTAATTCCATTCAAGTTAACCTGCAATAACCAGTCATAAAAACCATTTGAGCACATTCCCAATATTGATCTTCAGACACTCGTCTTTCATATTCCCAATACTTTTAATCATTTATTTTTCAATACTCGTCTGTATTGATCTTCAACACTCGTCCGTGTTAATCATTTCTTTTTCAATACTCGTCTATATTGATCTTCAACACTCGTCCGTGTTAATCATTTCTTTTTCAATACTCGTCCGTATTGATCTTTAACACTCATCCGTGTTAATCTTTTCTTCTTCAATACTCGTCCGTATTGATCTTCAACACTCGTTTGTGTTAATCTTTTCTTTTTCAATACCCATCCGTATTGATTTTCAACACTCGTCTGTGTTAATCTTTTCTTTTTCATTACTCGTTCGTATTGATCTTCAACACTCGTCCGTGTTAATCTTTTCTTTTTCAATACTCGTCCATATTGATCTTCAACACTCGTCTGTGTTAATCTTTTCTTTTTCAATACTCTTCCGTATTAATCTTCAACACTCGTCCATGTTAATCTTTTCTTTTTCAATACTCGTCTGCATTGGTCTTCAACACTCGTACATGTTAATCATTTCTCTTTCAATACTCGTCCATATTGATCTTCAACAATCGTCTGTGTTAATATTTTCTTTTTCAATACTCGTCCATATTGATCTTCAACACTCGTCTGTGTTAATCTTTTCTTTTTCAATACTCGTCCGTATCGATCTTCAACACTCGTCCGTGTTAATATTTTCTTTTTTAATACTCGTCTGTATTGATCTTCAACACTCGTCCATGTTAATCTTTCTCTTTTTCAATACTCGTCTGTATTGATCTTCAACACTCGTCCGTGTTAATCTTTTCTTTTTTAATACTCTTCCGTATTGATCTTCAACACTCTTCCGTGTTAATCTTCTCTTTTTCAATACTCGTCCGTATTGATCTTTAACACTCGTCCATGTTAATCATCTCATTTTTGATACTCGTTCGTATTGATCTTCATCACTCATTCATGTTAGTCATTCTTTTTCGATACTCGTTCATGTTGATCTTCAACATTTGTCCATGTTTTTACCTTTCAATACTCGTTCGTATTAATCTTCAACATTCGTCCGTGTTAATCATTTCATTTTCAATACTCGTCCATATTGATCTCCAACACTCGTCCGTGTTATTACCTTTTTCTAATACTCATCTGTATTGATCTGCAACATTCGGTCGTGTCGTTCCTCTGTTTCAAGATTCATTCGTATTGATCTTTTTCACTCGTCCATGTTGTCTCTTCCTTTCTGACACTCACCCGTGTTGATACCTCCTTTCGATACTCGTCCGAATTGAATTGATTCACTCGTCTGTATTGGTCCTCTTTGCAATACTCATTCGTATTGACCTCAACGTTCATCCATGTTGTTAAACCCCGCTTGATATTCATTTGTATTGGCATCCATCACTCTTATGTGTGGACCTCACCCTCCTTCTTAACCTTTTGTTCGGAAGACCCTTTTTCTAGTACAGAGGAGTCGTTGCTACCTGTTGTGCGAGAAAATTATGTATCCCCCAGCAAGACACCCCATTTGCCTCTACGAAATCCTGTGGGAATACCTCGATCACCTGTTACATGCCAAAACATGATAGGGGAGGCAAGAATAAAAAAAACGAAAAACAAAAATGAATGAAAAAAGAGCTAAGAGAAAAGAGGCGGAAAAATGATCAATCATACTGCATTAAGCATATTCCATACGTCATGCATAACCTCTCATGCGAACATCCACCAAATAACATTCAAATTCCCTGCAATTGCCCTGCACAAAGACTAGCCTGTTCACCCGATTTCCCAGTGAAGAGACCTCCTTATGACTTATATTCACATTACATTCCATTTGTTCCTGGTGGGCAAATTTTCCGATATTCTAGTATTTAATCCCCTCCCACCTTGATTGTACGGACACCGTTGCTATCCGTACATTCAGGTCCGAGAAGATTAAATAGGGGCAGCTGTCATACCCCAAAATTCACCCTATCCTTCACTAATTTCATTTAGGTTACTAACCCTACTCATATGCATGTCTTCATATCATTCATTTCATCTGCATAGCCATTTGTCTGATACAAGAGGGCAGGTATCGTGAATTCCGAGATTTGTGCTCACGCTTGGTGGAAGCTAAGTCTCCTCTACTGATGAAGGGGGCTCAATCGATCAAACCCTAATCGGAGGTGGATCTCGAGGTTTAGGTGCATTCCTATCATCGGTAACTCAACTTTGGCTAGGTGATGAAGCAAAGCCCTAATCTTGGGATCCTCACTTGAGCATGGTTGCCACAAACTCTAACGCTTCACCTAACAACCTCCTTGTAAGGGGTCGTGCATATTGGTTTCTTGACTTTGATTCCATATATCACTTTTTCAATGTGCATCTTGTGCTTGTCCGTACCCGGTCATCCGGTCATTTGGTCATTGGTCATTTCATTTGTTTGCCTTTGATTCGTTTTGGGTCTTAGTTAATGTTTCATTCATAGGTTGTGTATGGATTCTATCCCATTATATGTCTTGATTCACTCCATTTCAAGTAACCTGGTTATTTCTCAAGTCAATTCGCTCAACTAGCCAATTTCATTCATGTCCATAAAAATACTCATTACATTCAAAAAAAGGTGCAAAAAGATGTATAACGCATTGCAAAACTCTTTTTTGGAATTTTTTGCTCTATGGGTCGACTCATTCACTCGATACAACACCCGCGGGTCCGAACAGGTCGACCTGCCGGTCGACTCATTTCTGGGGAATCTTATTTGTGTCGACTCATCCAGTCTTGGAGTCGACTCATTCCTCATTTTTCTTTAAAACAATTCGCCGTGGGTCCGAACAGGTTGACTCGCTGGTCGACTCATTACTGGGGAATCCTGTTTGCGTCGACTCATCCAGTCTTTGCGTCGACTCATTCCTCATTTTCCTGTGAACCAATTCGTCGCGGGTCCGAACAGGTCGACCTGGAGGTCAACTTACCTTGGAGAATGCTCTGTTTGATTCAACTCATTCCCTGTTTTAGTCGACTCAACCTATTCCTTGTTGTTGAAACACTGCAGAATGCAAATTCTTGCCATGCCTACACAATCACAATGATTCACACTTTGCATTAACCCATAGCTGTGAGTTACCTTGCACCTAAGCCAATAAATAGCAGGTCATTAGCCAACATTAAAGCTTAATTTCATTCAAGTTAACATGCAATAACCAGTCATAAAATCTATTTGAACAAATTCCCAAAACCAATCAACTAACTTCCAACTCAGTGAGTTAATCGACAAAAACTCACTAAGTTCATCCCAACTAACTCCAAACCTCTTTTAACTATTTCCAAGCCTAACTCCAAGCCTTAGGGATCCCAATCCTAATCCCTATAAATTCCCATATTCACCATCATTTGAGGCTCTCGACTATTTTCACTACTATCTCACCTTTTCTGCAAACATCACCTTCAACCTCTCTCACTTCATCTTCCTCATTTATTCACCCTACACCAAAGCTAAACCCACCATTGGATCAAGCTTCATATTGAAGCTTGTCATCAATTGAGCTAAATCTCTTGCACTCAACAATCATCCTTGCATTCACCGAATCAACATCGACAACAACGGTCCGGTTCAGAACTTTTTTGGAGTTGATTCTTGAAGAATAGGAGTTTACAGTAGAAGCGGAAGATCCAAGGTTCAACGTAGCATACATCTATTTTTCTCCTCTTCATCTTCATCATTCTGAATTTTAACAAGTTCCAAGACAATCCTCCGTCTTGCAGGTTGGTGAATATTTATCTCGGTCGAACCGTTGATATCACAATGTAACATGCATGTTGATAGCATTTTTTGCATCTTCATTATTTGTGCTGAATTCTTGCTAACTGTGTTGTTTGGGCCTTAGGCCAAGCTACTATTCATCTTAATCGCGATAGTCTCGTAATTGATTTAGTCAATTCCAATTCCAATTCTGTTTTTGACATTAATCTTGATGTTGTTTGTGTATGAAATAGTTTTTAATTCCTGTTTTTGGCATTTTGAAGTCACATAACTGTAGAGATAAATAGCTTAATTCATGTTCAATTAAGGATAAGGATTAGGTGATTAGTTAGGAATTAGGCTTAATCATGTACATGTTAGACTAATTTCCTAATTTTTCCAGATTCTGTTTTCATATGATCAACCATTCTAGGCTTAGAATTTCCTTTGGTTTACCATGCTAATTTCCATGTACATGAGTAATCTCACTTTGACTAGATTACGTTTCATTTGTAGTTAGGGGATGAACTGAAAATTCCATTTCATTTTAATTTTATACCCATTTGTTCGTCATGATCATCATATGGCACCATGTAATAATCATACCCTCCCATTCATTTGAATTGGCATTTTAGTTCCTTCTTATTTGATGCATACTAACCGTTGTTGATTTTTGTGGCGACATACAAACAAGAAACCTCAACACTGTCCAAGTTCCTTTTATTTTTGTTCATTAGTTTGTAGTATGCAAAGTGTCATGTCACTTGTATGGTTTAGGCATGGCACATGAGTTGTAAATTGTATTTCCCTTTCATGCCTTCATGTTGTATTATGTGGATTCATTCCCCCATTATGGGTTAAATGTTCCCTCTCCCCCTAGTCATGTAATAGCTTAGATTTACTGCTTTCTAGTTAGTTCACCATGCATGTTAATAACCAAGATAAAATACAAAACGATAAACAAAGCACTTCCAAAAGAAACAGAAGGTACTTGATTCAATGTCATGTTTTTTCTGAATAAAACTCATACCATTGCAACGCGAATACTCGATTTGACGCCAAGTATTCCCCACCCTTTCTTTCCCATCTTATCTCCTCAATCAACCATTATTTCAAAATCAATAAGCAAACCCTTGTTCCAATGTTAGGCGGTCTTTTTCCAAATCAAATTCAAAAACACAATAAATACAATTAGGATTGTATGCCACGAGCCTTAAGTGGTAAAGAAGGGATGAGAATGGAGCTTTCCTACACTCGTTCTGAATGCTTCGAGCACAAGATGTTTGGCTTGGTAGTTCAACGTATTCACCTTTATCCATAGTCTTTAGTGCAATCCGAAATCAATAACACTTTCTTCAAAAACCTAAAAACAATCCAACTCATTCAAACCTTTTGTTTGAGCCTTAGGGCGACACAATCGAAAACCCTTCTTCAAGGTAATAAAATCAACAAAACAAACAAACTTTTATATCCACGAACTACGGGGCTCTGATTCCTCACTTCGACAAGTGGGCATACGTAGGCATGAGGACCCAATCCTTGGCGAGCACACTAATTTAAAATCTACCTCCACTCTGCAAACCTTTGGAAAGCAAACATTTCGATAAACAACATTCATTCAAGCGCAAACATCCTAGATGGTTCCCATGAAGTACCATGGATGTGAGGGGTGATAATACCTTCCCCTTGCATAACCGACTTCCGAACCTGTTCGTGGTTGCGATGACCATTCTTTGGGGGTTTCTCGATATTACCCTTTCCTTTGGAATAAATAAAAACCGATGGCGATCTGTATTTTTCGCGTAGCGACAGGTTCCATTTGTATACTTGGTGGAATCTGGCATATCTTAACCAAACCCTTTGCATGGGTTCGGCGTGCACTAGTATGGTCTGGAGAAGCTTACTTATCTTATAGTTTAGGTGCTTTAGCCTTTTTTGGTTTTATAGCTTGTTGCTTTGTCTGGTTTAATAATACTGCTTATCCTAGTGAGTTTTATGGTCCCACTGGACCGGAAGCTTCTCAAGCTCAAACATTTACTTTTCTAGTTAGAGACCAACGTCTTGGAGCTAATGTAGGCTCCTCTCAAGGGCCTATCGATTTAGGTAAATATCTAATGCATTCTCCGACCGGAGAAGTCGTTTTTGGAGGAGAAACTATGCATTTTTAGGATCTGCGTGCTCCCTGGTTATAACCTCTAAGAGGTCCTAATGGTTTGGACTTGAGTAGACTGAAAAAAGATATACAGCCTTGGCAAGAACATCGTTCCTCAAAATATATGACTCATGCTCCTTTAGGTTCTTTAAATTCCATGGGTGGCATAGCTACAGAGATTAATGTAGTCAATTATATCTCTCCTAGAAGTTGGTTAGCTACTTCTCATTTTGTTCTAGGATTCTTCCTATTCATAGGTCATTTATGGCACGCGGGAAGAGCTCGCGCAGCTGTCTCAAAATTTGAAAAAGGAATTGATATAGATTTTGAGCCTGCTCTTTCCATGACTCCTCTTAATTGAGACATGAAATCCAATGCTTGACGTAAGAATCACTTTGATTTTAGTATACATATTGGGTTGAGTCGAGGATATCATATTGAAAAAAGGTTTTGTTTTTCACTTTATTTATATCTAATCTTTTTCCGGGCTCGGCTATATCACCACTTATCCGAACCCGAAAAAACTGAGCCAACCAAAATCAATAAAAAAAATCCATTCGCCAAGAAAAAGGAGAGAGGGGGATGCGAACCATCGATAGTTCTTTATTTCGAACTATACCGGTTTTCAAGACTGGAGCTATCAACCACTCAACCATCTCTCCAAAAGATAATTTCTATTTTATCTTTATTCCACTCAAGAGAACATGACCATACAAATTAATACCCTTTTCTCTATGATAAAGATATCCAGTGTGAATCTATTAGTCTAGTTCTCTATCCATATATATATATATATATATATATATATATATATATATATATATATATATATATATATATATATATATATATATATATATATATATATATATATATATATATATATATATATATATATATATATATATATATATATACATGATCCAGCATTCTCTTTTGTGAAATAAAAAAAACTACCCCTCGATCCATGCCTCAATAACGAGTGTCATCTAAAATCAATGGATTCATGATAAAACCCTCCATAAAGAGAATGTCCTTTTTGTTTATTTTTGGAAGGGGTCAATAAGGGGTTGGGGGATCAAATGGTATAGTTATTTTGTTGTTAAATTAGAGGATTATAAATATGACTATTGCGTTTCAATTAGTTGTTTTTGCATTAATTGTTACTTCGTCCATTTTATTAATTAGTGTACTTGTTGTATTTGCTTCTCCCGATGGTTGGTCAAGTAACAAAAATGTTGTCTTTTCTGGTACATCATTATGGATTGGATTAGTATTTTTAGTGGGTAATCTGAATTCTCTCATCTCTTGAAACTATTCATTCTGAATCAAAAAACGAAATGACCCCTCCGCCCGAATTCTTTCGGGTTGTGTGTGAGGCACATGAAAATGGAATATATAAGACCCCACAAATAAAGAAAACTAAAACATTATTAATGGGAGGGGTCAAACTCCTTCTATTGGAAAAAGCTTATATCTTATACTTAATATGATATATAGATATATAGTAAAACTAAAAACTTGAATATTAAAATATTCCTATTATTTTCTGAATTTCATATTATTTTCTGAATATAGAATAATAATATATATCTTATATATATAGAATATATATTTATATATTAAGAATTCTTAATAGAAACAAATATTAATAGAAAATCATCTATTTCGAATAAAAAGATATAGATTTTCAAATAGACCCTCCATTCATTTCATTAGATAGATAAGCTCACCCAAACTTCGTGATCTGCTGGCGAACTTATTCCAATTCAACAATAGATCTCAATATTATGCCTTGAGGAGGACTCGAACCTCCACGCTGTTTAGCACGAGATTTTGAGTCTCGTGTGTCTACCATTTCACCACCAAGGCATCAATCATATTCTATGAATATGGTATCTATCTTATGGAATATATTACAAATATATAGTATAAGATATTATTATATATATTATTATATGATAATATAGATGGGATAGAATTTGTCGTTATTCCCTAGTAGCTCAGTGGTAGAGCGGTCGGTTGTTAACCGATTGGTCGTAGGTTCAAATCCTATTTGGGGAGATTTTATTCATTTCCAATTAAAGAATTTGGAATCAAAAGGAAGTGTAAATTTTGTTTCTATTACATTCTATCTCATCGTATACTATTCTATTATATTGGGGACTCTCAGTCAATACAATACCTATGTGTAGATTGGGGATATTCCTTTGTTCTACAGTGGGGCTATTCTATTATTTATACTATATATAAGTATAGTATTTATAAGAAATAAAAAATGTAAGACTATTTTCTTTCAATCTCAATCATAGTTTATTTTCTTATCCCCAAGGTCCTTCCCCTTTTAGCCAGTTGTGGGCGAGGAGGGATTTGAACCCCCGACACCGTGGTTCGTAGCCACGTGCTCTAATCCTCTAAGCTACAGGCCCCACCTTGTCTCCACTAGATCTATTCCCTAGAGTACCCTATAAGAAAAATTTACTCTTCCCAGCTATTTTTGGTTAAGAAGATGTGAAAGCGCCTCTCTCCTTATAAGAATACAAATAGAATAAGGATTGTGCGTTCCGAGGTGTGAAGTGGGATAAATTTGATAATTGGGGTTTAGAATAAGACGACCTTTTCATTATTATTTTCTTTTGCTATTGAAAAAGAGAATAATAATGAAAAGTCTTAATCCTTTTATCATCCTGGCGCCGAGCTATTTTTCCACAGGGCTTCCTCTATAGTATCATCACCGTAGTAGAGTTTAACCACCAAGTCCGGGATGGATTGGTGTGGTTCCTCCACGCCTAGGACAACAAAATATCGAACCATAAACGAAAGAAAGACATGAGATAAAAATATATTTACTTTTCATTGTGAATGTGAAATCCTAATTCTTGACTGGAGAGGACACCAAAGGCCTCTGCCCTTCCATCCCTATCTATTCAAGGGGTGGGGACATATGTTTTGGTTTTTTCGATTATGCTATAACCCTTGTTATGTCTTAGAGATTCCTTGTACTCTGCTTCTGATGAGAGTGACTGGATTGATTCGTCCCACCCGGGGTTTCAATTATCGGAAAGATGGATTCACAGATCCTTGGCAGATCACAACCTTTTACCTTTTAAATCCCTAACTTTTGTCTAGACCACCCTTTCGGGTTTTTAGTCTATCGGGATACCCTTTTTTGCCTAAGTTGCACCTCAGGGTTTTCAACTTAGTGGATTTGTCATTTATTTTGATTTTATCCCAAAAAAAATTCTCGGACCTTTCTTTTTGTGGTCCATCGGAATGCCCATTTTTGCCTAAGTCACCCTTTCGGATGTTCGACTTAGCGGGTCAAATTTTAGGCAAAGTATTTTTTGACCGCGTTTGCATTTAATGGTGATGCAAGATCTCCACCGTCCATAGTTGAGAGAATCAAGGATCCTCTAGAGAAAACCTTTCTCACAACATATGTGCCTTCGTAATTGGGGGTCCACTTGCCCCGTGGATCTATATGAGTCGGCAAAATCTTCTTCAATACCAAGTCTCCAACTTGGAGATTCCGAGGATAAATCTTCTTGTCAAATTCCCTATTCAACCTCTTTTGATACAACTATCCATGACAAAGAGCTTCCAGGTGCTTCTCTTTGATGAGATTAAGTTGATCGATCCTCGTTTGAACCCACTCAGCTTCGTCAAGCTTGACATCTGTCAAAATCCTTAGGGAGGGAATCTCTACTTCAATGGGGAACACTGCTTCCATGCCATATACAAGAGAGAACAGGGTTTCCCTAGTTGAAGTTCGTACCAAGGTATGGTATATATGCAAAGCAAAAGGTAGCATTTCATGCCAGTCCTTATACGTCTTCACCATTTTCTGAACAATCTTCTTTATGTTCTTATTTGCTGTCTCGACAATGCCATTTATCTTCGGATGATATGGTGATGAGTTGTGATGTTCAATCTTGAAGCTTTTACACAACTCTTTCATCATCTTGTTATTGAGATTTAAACCATTGTCAGTAATGATTTTGTTGGGAATCCCATAATGATAGATGATTTCTTTCTTCTGAAAGCGTGCAACCACTTGTTTGGGGACGTTTGCATATGATGCAACCTCCACCCACTTGGTGAAGTAGTCAATGGCTACCAGGATGAACTGATGTTTGATTAAAGTAGTTGGTTCAATCCGACCGATCACATCTATACCCCCACATAGCAAAAGGCCAAGGTGATGATATGACATTCATAGACATTGGTGGCACATGTATTATATCCTCATAAATTTGACATTTGTGGCATGTCTGCACATGGCGATAACAATCAACTTCCATTATCAGCCAATAATAACCTGCTCTCAAGATCTTTCTAGACATTTTAACTAGAGTGAGTTCCAAATGAGCCTTCATGGACTTCCGTTGTAATCCAGTTTGATTTGTGTCTATCCATGCATCTGAGCAAAACCGAGTCATAATTTCATTTGTAGAGCATGTCTCTGCTCAAGAAGAATTTGGCTGAGAGCTTTCTCAGGGCCTTCTTATCTATGATAGAAGCATTTTTAGGATACTCTTGTTTATCAAGATACGTCTTGATGTCGTAGAACCAAGGTTTTCCATTTGACTCTTCCTCAGATGCTAGACAATATGCAGTTTGTCCAGATGTTCAATGTGAGTAGAAGAAGCTTCATTCTTCCACTTAACCTTGAACATAGATGCTAAGGTAGCAAGAGAGTATTCTAGTTGATTCTCTTCCCTTCGGATATGATGAAAAGTGATTTCATCAAATTAAGGAACCAACTTCATGACATGTTCTCTGTAAGAGATTAGCTTGCAATCATGAGTCTCCCATTCTCCTCTGACCCAACTGATTACGAGAGCTAAGTCTCTATATACTTTAAGGATCTTGATCCTTAAGTCAATAGTTGCTTCAATATTTAAGATACATGATTCGGTACTCTGTTATGTTATTGGTATAGTCGAAACACAATCTTGCAGTGAACGAAAGATGATAGAAAACTGGAGAGGTGATTACTTCCCCTATTCCATGACCTTGTGCATTTGAAGCACTATTGAACATGAGCATCCATCATGATCCTGGTTTGGGTCCTTCCTCAGATCCTAGAATATTGCAATCTCTGATAAATAAGATGTCCTCGTCTGGAAAATAAAACCGCATTGGTTGGTAATCTTCCACAGGTTGGTGTGCTAGATAATCTGATAGCATATTGCCTTTGATAGCCTTATGAATGACATACTGCAAGTCATATTCTGTCAAGACCATTTGCCAATGGGAAACTCTTTCGATGAGAGCAGGGTTCTCAAATATATATTTGATCAGATCCATCTTGGAGATCAACAGAGTTGTATGAATCAACATATATTATCTCAGATGTATGGCAACTCAAGCAAGGGCATAACATGTTTTCTCAAGCAGTGAGTATCTCTTTTCACAATTGGTGAAATTTTTGCTTAGGTAGTAGATGACATGTTTTTTTCTACTTGATCCATCATGTTGCCCAAGTACATAGCCCATGGATTATTTCAGAACTGTCAGATACATAATGAGAGGCCTACCCGACACTAGAGGCATCAAGATCAGAGGCTCTTGTAATTACAACTTTATTCTTTCGAAGGCTTTCTGACAATTATCATTTCACTCAATGTCTTGATCTTTACGGAGTAGCTTGAATATAGGTTCACACGTGGCTATAAGGTGTGATATGAATCTAGCAATGTAGTTCAATCTTCCTAGAAAACTACGAACCTCTTTTTTCATTCTCGGTGCTAGCATACTCTATATGACTTTAACTTTGTTTGGATCGACTTTGATTCCATGTTGTCTCACAATGAAACCTAACATCTTGCCAGATCTCACCCCAAAGGTACACTTATTGGGATTTAGTCTCAAACTGAACTTTCTCGATCATACAAACAACTTTTGTAGATGAATGAGATGTTTATCTTCAACCTGGGACTTTGCAATCATATCATCGACATAGACTTCGATCTCCTTATGAATCATATCATGAAAGAGAGTCACCATTGTACATTGATACGTTGTGCCAGCATTCTTCAAACCAAAAGGCATAACCTTGTAGCATAAGGTTCCCTATGGGGTAATGAATGTTGTATTTTCCATGTCTTCTAAAGCCATCTTGATCTGGTTGTAACCTAAAAATCCATCCATAAATGAGAACACAAGTATTTGAGTCGTATTATCCACTAACATGTCGATGTGAGGTAGTGGAAAATCATCTTTCATGCTCGCTTTGTTCAGATCCCTGTAATCAACACACATTTGTACCTTACCATCTTTCTTAGGCACTGGGATAATGTTAGCAACCCATTGAGGGTAATTAGATACTGCCAAAAATCCTATGTCGAGCTGTTTCTGAACCTCTTCCTTGATCTTGATAGCCATCTCAGGTCAGGTTCTTCTCAACTTTTTCTTCACTGGAGGGCATTCTTCCTTAAGTGGCAATCTGTGCACCACAATATCTATATCCCGCCCAGACATGTCTTAATACGACCAAGAAAACAAATCAACATATTCTTGTAGAAGCTCAATTAACCCCCTTCTTGATATCATCATCCAGGGCAGCACCCATCTTGATTTCTTTTATATTATCCTCGGTCCTGAGATTAATAATCTTCATTTATTCCTGGTATGGTTGAATAACCTTTGATTCTTGCTGTAACAGTCAGGCCAACTCCTCAGGGAGCTCATAATCTTCATTACAATCCTCGTCAGCATGGTAGATTGGACTTTCAAAGTCATAGTGGGCCATAGTAGTATTGTTATTAATGGAATTCGAGACGGATCTGTATGAATGATGATTCATGCTTTATTTTAGAATGATGAACAAGAAGAAAAATATGAAAACATTGCCATTTTTTGTAAAAAAAAGGAAAAAAGAAAGACAGGGAGCACAATTGAATGCGAAAATGTTCGTTTTATTAATGATAAACAATATTTGAAAATAAACGGGGGGCCCTACCAGCATCCACTATGCCTTGGGCAGGGCATAGGGATCTGAAAATGAAAACAAGAAAATTACGTTTTTCTTAAAGTGACTTCAGGGACGTCCACTGAATTCCAGTTGTTGAGCACTTGGCCTGGTGCCTTTTGTTACACAAATCATTCTGCCTCAGGGATGCTGACTTTGTCATCAATGAGAGCAATCTGACCTTTAAAGAGATGTCTAACACTGAAGAACGTCTCAGGTAACGAGAGAACCTACTTCTATGATGCTTTAGGGATCTTCTGTTGCGCCACCTGATGTGTCTGATATCCCAAACCAGATCTGTCTTTATTCACCGATAATTCAAGGATTTAACCCCAACCTTTAGGGTGACCCGCTTCTATCATTGTCTTGGAATCTTTCAGGAAAGACATAAGGAATTCATACTTCTTTGATACCTCACTGCGGAGGGGAGCCATTATCATGTTGGAGATTTTGAAAGCCTGAAAATAGGACTCGTGAATCTCACCACCCACTTTTATGTATTTGAATGAAGATAGTTGACTAAACAATATATCTTCTTCACCATCAATGGTAATTAACTTGCCATTAACGTTAAACTTTAACTTCTGGTGAAGGGTAGAAGTAACTACTTCCGCTGAATGGATCCAGGGACGTCCGAGGAGATAGATATACACTGGATAGATAACCATGACATAGAAGGTAACAAAGAAGGTGTGTGGACATATCTTAATAAGGAGATCCACTTATCCAATTACATACCTTTGAGGTAACCATCAAAGGCTCTGACTATCAGCGTACTCAGCTTCATCAATAGCCCTTCTATGGTCTGTTTCGTTAGGGATTTCTTTGGAAGAACATTCAGTGAAGACCCTGTGTCAACCAAGACCCTTGACAAGAGTGTGTACATGCATTCAATTGAAATGTGAAGAGCTTTACTGTGGGCTTTTCCTTCTAGAGGGAACTCATCATCACAAAAGCCTAGACAACCACCTGGTACAATGTTAGCTACCACCCCTTCAAACTGATTCACAATAATCTTCTAAGGTACGTGTGCTGCAACGAGGAACTTGATTAGAGCGTCCCGGTGAGCTTCAGAGCATAGTAGCAGAGACAATATGGATATCTTGGAATTTGGTTGAGTTGGTCAACCATTTTATATTCACTCCTCTTTCTTATTCGGAGGAACTCCTCGACATCGTCAGAAGTAGATTTTCCTTAAGGAAGAACCTGCCCTTGCTAAGCATTAACAACTTATTTACCTTAGTTTTTAGATGCAACTCCAAGATTATCCTTCTCAGGATGTGGTGCTGATGCAAACACCCGACCATTTTTGGTCATTCCCCCTGTCCCAGTGATATTGACAATTGGCTCCTGAATTTCAAGAGGCTTCTCCTCTTGCTTCTTCCTGTATAGGTAGACCGTGGAACCGTAGTTCCAAGGAATAACCTTCTTACTCCCATAGGGAAACATGGTTGGAATTGTAATGACTATAGGAGTTACTGGAGTAGTTGAAACTGGTATCTGAACGGGATAGTAAGGAATTTCCATGGTAGATACATCCTCATCAGCAAGGACTTGCTCTACTAGGAAGGTACCTTGATCCATTAGTAGTTGGATACCATTTCCAGCTCTT
Organism: Lathyrus oleraceus; assembly: GCF_024323335.1. Lineage (NCBI taxonomy): Eukaryota > Viridiplantae > Streptophyta > Magnoliopsida > Fabales > Fabaceae > Lathyrus > Lathyrus oleraceus. The sequence continues at coordinate 488,057,835 of NC_066581.1, read as the reverse complement.
TACAATTCTGAGAGTCGGAGAGACATTGTGCATAGTCAGAGGTACAACCATGAAACACGTTATTCATCAGCAATTGTTCCTTTACCGGATTTAAAGGAGTCTTCAACTTATCAACCTTCAAGACCAGGTTGCGTTATGCAGACTCTTCAATGACGCTTACAGAGTGGCCAGCATACAACTACATGAGATTATTATTGACATTGAGGCCACCAAGTATAAAGGATATGGCTTTAGAATCGATTAGGCTACACTTTATACCTGAAGGCTTTGCAATTATCAATAGAATGCTTAGGTGCCCCGATATGAAATTCCATGTGAGCATTAATGTCATAACCTAGAGGAAGAGGCATTGGGGGAGGCCTAGCTTCCTTTAGTCTGACCAAAGAACCATTTATCAAATGATTCAGCAACCGACTGCATGGCATAAGAAGTGGATCAAGCTTCCTTTCAGGTCTCCTCTGTCTTTGTTGGCCTTGTTGGCAGTTATTCTGACATTGAACATATGGTTGTTGATATTTTATAGGAGCTTGATACTAGAACGATTATTGATCGGTGGGAACGGCATATGTTTGTTGCTGATAATGGTTAGGAGCCACCTCTGAAACTTGATAATATGGAACTTGGTAAGCCCTACCTTTTCCCTTGGATGTTGAAGCAACATTGGCTTCTCCATCCTTTTTTTTAGCAAACTCGAAATAAGTCTTCTTTTCCCCATTTGATACAGCAGTAGCACCCTAAATTTTCCCTCTTATTAAACAGTTTTCAATGCATTCACCTGCAATAAATAAATCCAAAAACCTTGAAGAAGCGCATCATACCATTATGTCAAGGTAAGGTCCCTGCAAGGTACTCATGAACATGTCCACGAGCTATCTCTCCAAAATAGGAGGTTGGACTCTAGCAGCTAGGTCTCTCCACCGTTGGGCATATTCTTTGAATGACTCTTCTAAATTCTAAGTAAGACTCTGGATCTGAGTCTAATTTGGAGTTGTATCGGTATTGTAAATGGTAATTTCTTAGGAAAGCTTCATCTAGCCCCCTCCAAGTGTGTATATGCGCGCGTTCTAGCTACATATACCATTCGACTGAAGCCCCGCTAAGGCTGTCTTGGAAAAAATGCATTAGCAGTTTTTTATTGTGAGAGTACACAACCATTTTTCTGTAGAATGAACGGATGTGGGTTCTTGATCAGCTCACCCCTTTGTATTTCTCAAAATCAGGGATCTTGAATTTGGCAGGTATCTTCACACTGGGTACCAAACACATATCTGCAACATCTAATTCGAAGGCACCTGAACCTTCAACAACTTTCAGTTTCTCCTCGAGAATACGAAAAATCATATCCACTTCAGCAGGTGAGGGTCCATAGGCATCATAAACCGAGTTAGCTTTCGGCATGAAAAAGGTATCTTGGTGATCATCCATATCAGCTTGAGATCCCCCATGGTCAGCGATGTTGAAAGTATGAGCAACATTCTGATTGACGGGGCCATCCTCAGGTGGTGGTTGAGTTATAACTAGAGCACCATTACCCCATACATGATTCACCGGAAGTGTTACAACAGGATTAGCAACATTGACTCTTAAATTAGCGTTACGTTTTTCTTCTTGACCCCTAGTTAGGTTCTACATAACCTCCATGAGCTGGCCCATCTGGGCTCTCATAGTCATCATGTCCTCCCTGATAGCAGCTTGATTTTATTCCAATTGATCCATGAGTATCTTCTTATTGTTGCAGGTGTTGTACAAGTGTTGAGAAGTCAGCTTGGCGACAACAGATTCTCTAAACAGAAGGCCAATGTAATAGTGAGATCAACTGGTCTTTTATTATGTAATGCAATATGATGCATGAACGATGCATGATTTATGCTTGTTTGTTTTTATTCTCGGGGAACCTTATATGATTGATAATGATTAGTAAACATTAAAAATGGCAGATACAGTAAGCACACCGAATTTAAACAAGTCAAGCTTTATTCATGATTTGAGATTACAATTGCAGGAGATAAAATACAGTAATTCAAAACAAAACAATGGAAGATATAGGGCAACAATCAGATGACACGCTTGTCCTTGCGCTCTTTCAACTCCTTCAGTTTGACCTTAAACCTCTTTATCATCCTCTCACAGAGGCATATAAACTGAAGTATGGAATGATGAGTATTATTCTCATCTACATCCTTTAAGGCATCTTCTAATCTCCAAGGAACCTCCCTGGTCAGCTCGTTGCAAAAACTTACTAAGCCATCATACTTAGTAAGATGTAGATGGACTTTGCATAGGTGTCCAAGAGTCCGCTCAGGTGTGCTTTCTCATTGAGCCACTCTAAACTCTCTTTCTTCAAAGCCTCAAACTGTTCTTTCCAGTGTTCGACACACTTTATGGAAAGCTCGACATTTTGGCATTTGTCATTCTAAATCTGAGGAGTGACATAGGAAGTTCATACAACTTATTCCTTAAGATGATGCTCCTGATTAACTCTGGTATTGGCATTATGGAGAGACAATTTGAGCTTCTTGATCTTAACATTAGTTTCATACCTCAAGATCTTCTTCTCTTTAAGAGCTATTTCAAACCAACGGTGAGCTTCCCCATGCTCTTTCTCGGTTTTTTTAACTACTTACGAAGAGAAGTTAACCCTAAGTCAGCTCAGGATAGGCCATCCTGATACTTCTCCTTGAGATCCTCTTTTATCTTAGTTTTCTTCCTGCTTTCAGCCAAGAGTTCAACATCATCCTCACTTTTCCTCTCGAGTTTTTTGTTATCTGTATCCATGGTATGGAGTTTAGATTACAACTCTTCGTTTTCTCTAGTCAACTGTGCAGTCGTAGATCTTAATGCATCAACTTCTTCCTTGGAAGCATGAATAGGTTCTGGATTTGGTGTAGGAACTAGAACTTCAGTATTGTAAGGAAGCTTGACTTCCTTCACTCTTTCTATCACCCACTAGCGGTAAGGTTCTTTTGCTTGACAATCTCGCTTACAAAGTTCTTTCCCCTTTCTGTGAATTAAAGTCCAAGCTTTCTTGATCTTCAACAACAAATTTGGATTCTCTGCTCCCAAACCTGATAAGATGAAGTCCTTCAATAATTATGTGTTTGGTTTAGTCTCCAATGGATATCCAAGTTGTCTCAAGGAAAATGATGGGTTATAGTTGATACAGCCTCAGGAACCCATTAAAGTAACATTCGAAAACTCTCCACAATTGGTGACAAGTTGCTCCACCTTCCAAGCAGGAAAATACCATACTATAACATCGGATGTAAGAAAGGATAACTTTTGGGACCACTTCAGATCCTTCAAGAATTCTACCCATGGACCCTTATGAGGTATGTGAGATAGAAGCCAATAGTATAATAGACATGCACTACTCAAGACTGCACCCTTCTTCTTCTCGTGTCTGGTGTGAAGATAATAGTACACATCAGCCAACAAAGTAAGAACTGGATTCTTGGACAATAATACATTGATGGTAGAGGGATATATGAAATCATCATTATTGGGGAACATGGTGACCCCATAAATGAGGGGAACCAAGACAACACTGAAAGGTAAACACTTCCCTTCCTTCTCCAAGGCCCAAGCCTTTTCCTCTAGAAACTTTCTAGAGAACCCTCTTGGTGCTAGGCCAAGTTTCACTTTTGTGACAATCATATGTAAGGCTTCAGCTACCGCTTCTGACATTAACTCTTCATCCAAGCTTGTGAAAGGAGGATGATCTTTCAAATACCATCCCAGCAGTCTTTCATACTCTTCAATAGTCTGAACCAACTAAAAGTCTCTAAAAGTGAAACATTGAAGAAGAGGATCATAATATTGAGCCAAGGCCACTAGAGTTGAAACGTCAAGATTTATGGTCAAAAGGTCCAATATCTGCTAACAAAGATATTCTTCTTACAAGGAGTGATCTTCCTGCTCAATGTTAACAGGCTATCAATCTTTGGTAGCTTGAACTTGAGTAGAAGTGTGTTCTTATCTGAACCCATTCTCAAATGCTCATTGCACAATATAAACCTTTAGGATTCCCTGAGAATAAGGCCCAAATGCAAGTGTATGAAATGAAAATGTTATAAATGTTCATGATACAATAAGATATGACTATAGAAAGTTCAAGGTATGTTAGAGGTCTAGTTTCTATGCAAGAAACCCATATCCAATCATAAGGTGAGTACTAAGACTTTATGAAGATGATTAGAGTCACGGACCCTAAGGAAAAAATATCGTTGTTGCCACAAAATAACTTGTGAGACAACGATACCCTCGAGAGGATCTACTCTAAGTGAGGTCACCCTCAACTTCAAAAGCCACGAGTTTTCTAAAGGTCCCTAGAATCACAGATCCCTTTTGGAAGAATGGATGTCAACGCAAAATGACTTACATACTAATAAAACTCCAAAAGTCATATACTATAGGAGGGGTCTTCGTACCTTCCCATCAAGACAACTATGTCCAACAAGTCAATACGAAGCCCCCTCATATCTCAAGTGTACTCTCTAAGCTTGTGTATTGGGCTTTTCACTCAAGCAACAGAAACCAACCCACGAGAACACAAAGATATATACAGGATATATAACATAAATAGATAAAGGAAAGCAATATAGAGTTAGCATCCAAGGCAAAAAGGATATAAGCACAACTAGGTCTGACTTGCTTAGGTCATCTCCAGTAGAGTCGCCAGCTGTCGCATCGCGATAAATACAGCCGAGCGCATCGCACGCTCAAAGATACAACAGACTCGCTATCGAACTTTATTTATTCCCGAAGGAAAGGAAAAAAATCGATAAAACCCGGGGGAAGAGAAAAGAGTAAGGAATTAGGTTATGCAAGGGGAATATATTAGCATCCCTCACATCCGTTGCACTCAACGAGAATCATTTTGATTGTTCTCTGCTCGAACGGGTGTTACTATCTAAAGGTTACTCATGAGATGGGAAAAAAGGTTTTAAATTAGTGTGAAAAAGAAAATAATAATTAATGTGCTCGCCAAGGTTTTGAACCCTTGTGCCTACGTATCTTCATTTGTCCAATAAGGAAGTCAGAGCTTTGTAGTTCCGATCAAAAAACAGAGTGTGTGTTGATTGTTTTTAGTGGAAAATGTTAACATTCATGTTCTAGTGATTAACTTTTCTTGTATACTCACGTCATGGGATGCTTAAGTGTTTGTTTGTTGGCAGTAGAATGGATGTGCTTGGATCACATTCTAGCAGTTAAACATTACTTGTATGCTCGTGTATGAGAGGCGTAAGCTTCGTTCACGGTAGAATGGAAGTAACATGCCATTTCTAAAAAAGGTTTTGAAAGCCCTAAGGTGGAAAATTGGATTTGATTGGTTGTGGTTGATTTTAGTAGGAAGACAAGTACTAGACCACGAGTTAGGTACGACCAACAATCTGAATACTTGGGAGTTAAGAGGACAATTGCATCCTAACCCCTCTTTTTCATCCAAATAGTTTTTGATTATGAAATGGTTTGGCGATTTTAATCATTGGTACTTAGAAGGAGACAAGTATCTAACCCTTGGCTAAGTACGACCAACAACCAGAATACTCGGGAGTTGAGAGGGCAGTGGCATCCTAACCATTCTTTTTCTTTCTTAGATCACCATATTGAACTCGTTTTATTGTTAAGTGTTTTGAGGAGGAATTAAAGCAATCGGGCCCAAGCTAGGTATGGCCGATAACCCAAGTACTTGAGTGTTGTGGACAAGTACGTACACCCCACTTTTGCATTCCAGTTTATTGAGAAATAGGTTTTGAAAAGGGCATTTGACGTTGAATTAAGTGTTTGAAATTTATTATGAAAAAGTGTGAAGAATGAGATAGGGATATAAATAGAATGAGAGAATGGAATGGAGTGATGATGAGATACTTGACATTGGATCAAGAACTCACATTACTTTGAAGTGAGTTTGATTTGGAAAACACTCGACGTTGGATCAAGGGTGCTTTTTGTCTTTTGAAAAATATCTTTTTATCATTTGATTTTATCTTTTTATTTAGCATGCAATAGAAAGCATTAAAGGAAATTAAACCTAAGCTAATACATGTTTATGGGAGTGGAGGACATATGACCCACAATGGAGGGATGATACCAAACAATACAAGAAATGGGAAATGGAATCAATACAAGTTACAAATCAAATACCATGTCTAAAACAATCAATTGGCCATGGCATCCTTAAGCATAAACATACAATACAAGTCAAATGAAAATTGCAACCAATGATGATAATGGAAACACATTAGGGATCAAGCTTGAAGTCAAATAATCAAAATGAACACACAAGGAAAATGGAATTAAAATGGAATCAAAGTTGATAGAACCATGCATCAAAATTAAACATATCCAATGGCATTATTCAATCAAAAGGGGAATGAATTCAAAATGGACCGTTAATGAATATTAACCACATCAACAAGATGAGAAATGACATACACAAGGCATGCATCAAGGTAAATTGAAATGCCATTTTAAATTTAAAAGAAATCAAAATCTAATGTACATTTAAATGGGAATTAACTTAATGATGAAAATGGAAAATTATCATGCATATGTCATACCAACTATCTAAGTGAATTAACGTGAAACAACAAAAATCAATACTACATTTTTAATCCAAACAAGGCCTAGGCAAACATATTGATCATGGTGATTAAAGTGGTGATTAACATGGTAATTGAGATGGAAATTAAGAGTGACTAAAAACCAACAATTAAAAGTAATTAAAATAATTCAAACCTAATGAAATTAACACTAAACATGATTAAATCTAACATTTTTATATCACAAAAATATTGAAAAATATGCTAGAAAATAATATGGAAAAATATTGAAAATAAATATATAAAAAATTAAAAAAACAAGTCAAAAATAGGGGGTTCAAATTAGGAAAATGGGGTGTAAAAGTAAAGCCTGCGCATGGCCCAAAGTTGAAGGGCCCATTACAATTGTTGCTAGAAATAGAGGGTTCAGGGGCAAAGTGTGGTACCATTAAGTAAAAATCATCAAGCCCATTGGAATGAGGCCCAATTTGTTTGAACAAGGGCAATATATGTATGCATTAAGAATGGAAAGATTTAAATGAATTCTATAGCTAACCAAAAAACGTGCGCAAGCAATGAACTATAAATTCAAACATTTCAAAGACTCAGGTCAGACAACCACCACCATCCACCGTATCAGAGGTTTCCCTCGGAAGCGGAGGGCCACCAAAGTCCAAATAAAATACATCACTAGAACCGTATTACCACGCTGATTATGAATATGTCCTTAATTTCATGAGATTTTCAAACAAGTGCTCAAATCGAAAAAACATGCTCAAGAACCCTAATCAGTCTATAATAAATTAAATGGCCAATATAAGGAATCAAAGCCCAAGAGGTTGGGGATTTGATTCCTCTCATCATCCTCTACATCCCGGTATCGCGCAATTGAAGAAAAATGAGAGTTTGTAAAATTACCTCGCCAGAGAAGACAATTTGAAAAAATTTCAGGTAAACTTTCTAAATCCTTATTCCTTCTTGCTTTCAACAAACCCTTCCTCTCTTCTTTTTTTATGTTGAATTCATGTAAATGATTGGTGAGGAGTGACTTCGAGAGCATTCTAAATTATGTTGGGTTCATGTGAATGAGCTTCGAGAGTTATTGAAGGTTCAAAATGGATGGAGGTTGATTGAAGAGGATGAAATGCAGAGATTCAGAGGTTTCAGGGATTGATGAAAATTTGGGAGATTATGATGAATGAGAAAGAATCATGGAATTTGATTCAGGTGATGATTATAATGAAAAATGATTCAGATTTTGATGAGGGTTGTTAGTGTAGTTTATATAGGTTGTTTTGATGAATTGGGATTAATGAATTGTTATTGAGTTAGTTAGAAAATAAGTAGAGTTGTAACTGAATTTATGCTGAAATTGAGGCACAATGAGTTGATTATAATTATGTTGAAATTCTAATTGGTTAGTTAGGTGAATTGTGGTTAGTTGGAAAGGAGTTCAATTCAATTTTATTTTGCTCTATTTTGCTGCTTGGTAATGTTATAACGATCATGGCTCTGTTAGACACTGATTGTATGATGTTGTTGCCATGCCACTGTGTTATTAATGAATGGTTAACTGCAATGTTGTTTTTCTTTGTGAACTGCAGGGTTAATGATATGTTGTTATACTAGGCCAGTGTTGCATGTTGCAGGCCATGACTTGCTTTGCATTGCAGGTCTGCTACATGTTATTGTTGTTCACTTGATGCAGGTCTGACTTGAATGCAATGGCTCTACAAGTTGTTGTGCTTGATATCCATGTCTCTTGTCATGTATTAAATGATCATGTTATACTGCTTGATCTTGTATAATGATTGGTATGCTTGCAGCTCTGTTTGCAATGGTTGGTTGAGCTGATGCTTTGCAGGGTGTGGGCCTTGATGTCCATATGCTATGGTTGATGTATGGCCATGATGGTCTTGCTTGTAGGTTAGGTTTGGCATGGGTTTCAACGTGAATGGTTGAGAAGTGTTTATTGCATATGCATTGCGTTGCTCTTGTTTTTGTTAATTGTTCATGGTTTTGTGGCTGACTTGAGGTGTATGTTAGGTTTGCTATGATGAAATTGCTTGGTCTTGTCTAGGTTTTGTTTTGGATTGCTAAGCTTGAATTGTTTGTAATGGTTATTGGACTTGTAACTTTAAATGGTAAATGGTCTTTAGACTTTGAATGTATGTTTAGTTACATTCGAATATGCTTGGGATGTGGTGATGCTTGGTGATGTATGTTTGAAATTGAAAATGACATAAATGGCATATAGTTTTTGGATTTATTTTTGTAGGAAATGAATGGGTGCATGATTGGATATTAAAGACAAGGGAAAATAGGACTTAGGGATTTTGACATGATGAGTTGACTTTGATCAACTGGTTGACCAAAAAGTCAATAGTTGACCAAAAGTCAACTCATGCAAAAATGAAATTTTCGTTGTATTTTTTTCAATGAAATGTATATGGACAATGTAAGTGATATGTATAAATGTAATGAATGACATTGATTATTTGACATGAATGGTATTAATATTTAAATGATTGGAAATGGGAATGGATTTGAATAACCAACTACTTGGACACACATAATCAAACCTAAACTTCAATAAACTTGAATGAATGATGAAGGGAATGACCTAATGAATGACAAGACCTAGATGGATCAAAGACTAATGGACAATAAGATTGCAAATATGAATCAATGGGCACACCATAAACAACCCATGCACTAGAAGTGACCAGATGAAATGACCATGAATGGGACAAATGGATCTTGCAAAGTCATGGATATATTAGATTGAACCAGTGAACATAAGCCAAGCAATGCCATGGGCATGTGGGACTTGAAGTGAAACTCAATCCAACCAATGGAACCTCATGATAGAACAAGAACAGGTGGCCTTGAATGTATCTTTGAACAAGTAAATGAAACATGCACACTGGATGATAGTGTATCAAATGAAATTAGGGTTAGATGCACATACAATGAATGCTAGCCATAATTAGGGTTTGGCTTGGATATGGAGATACAAGTGGATCCTCAAAGCAAGATGAACACACAAAGATCAAAGGTGAAAACACAATAGGGTTTGGCTTGGTTAAGCAACCTCAAGTTGCTAGGAAACCCTAGCTTTCACTAGGTACACCCAACTATACCTTGAATCCAAGATGCATGTCCTCTTGTCTTAAATAATGCCAATACATGTGAAATGATTGAATATGAATGTATGCATATGAACTAGGGTTATGGACATAGGTGAACATTGTGAAGGATAATGTAGCGGGAAATTCATGATCATCAAGCTATTGATAAGCTAGAGATTAAATAACAAGAGTCGTCACCGCGCTTTTATTGTTTCCAAGAGAAAAGGGAAAAAGTACGAACAAAACCCAAGAGTAAGAAGTTTTAAAATCAAAACTAATAAAATGTCATAGATTACAGGTAAGGGGATTGGTTACACAGAGGGAAGGTGTTAGCACCCAAAGTGTCTTAGGTACTCCTAGGGAGCCCTTTTTGTATGCATATGTACTTGGTATAAAGTGATGTTTACAAACAAATAGAATGGGGGATGAGAAAAGAATTCATTAATTATATTTTTATGTTTGACAAGACCTTCGATCTTGTGCCTACGTACCAACATAAAAATGAGGGATCAAAACCTCGTAGTTCGTGATACAAATTTCAAAGTGGATGCATTACTTTTAACAAAATTTAAGTTTGAAAGGCACAAGGGCCTAAAATGGTTTGAATGAGTTAGTTCTTTTTGGGTTTTTGAAAGTTTAGGTTAAGTATAGTTAAGTTTATTTACAAGTTTGATTTAAGAAAAGAAGTTTGAAAATGCAATGGCATAAGACCAAAGTTTCTATCTTTTTGCAAAAATGGTCAAAGTTTAGAACAAAAATAGTTCACACAAAGAAGAGTTTAAAAAATGGAGGGAGAGATTTTGAAATTAAAGAAATGGGGAGAAGATGAAGAGATTATCTTATGTACAAAATTAAAAGTTTAGAGTTTGAAAAGATCTGACCAAATGGGTAGCAATCCAATAGATAAGAATGTCAATAGAAACCCAAAATTCCCTTGGACTTTTAGAATTAAGCAACACACAAATGCACAATTAAATCATCTTGAAGAGCAAGGCATCAAATAAAGATAGCCACATCCAAGCTTATCCATTCCATGATCTTCTCCAAAATAGCCCATGTAACAGAGGAATTCCACAAGTCACAGGTTCAAAATAACGGCTTCATAATGATCATGTTGCAGATGAACTCAAAAGGATCTTGAATGATGTATCAGATGAAGTTTTAAATTGCAAGCACTTGGTTTCTCAATAAGTTGGCATTGGCCAAGTCCTTTAGTATAGGAAGGTTGCCTAGATTCTAAGTCCATTTGTCCAAGATCAAGCCAACAGTCCACACAAAAGTTTTTTAGGGTTTTTGTTGTTATTATGTATATTAATGGTCAAAGATCACACAAACAAACAAAGTATACAAACACAATATATCACACAATATGGTCCAAGTGGACAAAGTGAAAATTGCATTAACATAAACAATTAGAATGATATGAACAATGGCAAATGAATATAAAGTACTAAAGGTAAATTGCATTAAAGTAAAGGCTTGAAATTAAAAGTTAGTAGTTAATAGGTTAGAAGTTAGTATTGTTTTGCTTTTGCTTTTTAATTGAAGTCATTATTTGGAAACACTCAACCCACTTATCATAAGCATGGATCCTTGAACCAAGACATCTTCCAAAGGAAGGAAAAAAGGCCAAGTTTCCACACAATACCATGAAAGAGGGGAGACTTACAATCTCACTAACTAGAATGCTTATGCCTTTTATGTCACAAATTTAGCGCTATGTTAAGCAATCGTAATTGGACTTATGTAGAAGTCACGACTATTTGAGGTCGGGCGATAAAATTTTGGTGTTAATGCATGTTAGAGACATAGTATAATGGACTATGCTCATGAAACATACCACACACAAAAAGAATATGCAAAAGGTGTGGCCTAATCTCATCCATACTCATGTCAATTTTTCAATCAACTAGCATTAGGATTATGAGATATCATAGGCCAAATGGAATGAATGAATGAAGAAAGGGAATAAGATGAAGTGGGAGAGGAATGGATCAAAACACAAATTGGTCAAAGGAAGACTTTTACCAAATTAATATCAGTCATTCATTTTGGGAGATGGAATGTACATTCCATCAATCCCCTAAATCCAATGATATTAATTTGACAAAGTCAAATCAACCTTGACCAAGGCCCAACAACAAGAGTCAAACATAAACAAGTCATCACAATTGGTCAACAAATTTATTTGGCATTTATTCAAATACTAAAATAGTGCATTTAAATTAAATATGCTTTGTCCAATTCCTAAAATCTCATCAAAACACCAAAGAAATGGCCATCAAACAAGGTCAAAGGACCTGGGAGAAAAAATTTCATAATTTTTGGACATTTTAAAAATATTTTTAAACAATTAAAAATAAATGCAAAATCAATTAATTCATGAAAAATATTAATAATGATCCAAAAAATAATTTTAATTCAGAGTATAAAAGAGAAAAATATTTTAAATTTTTTGGTGAAAGTCCCATATTTTTTGGATCAATATTAAATTTAATATGAATTATTGAAAATAATGCAATTAAAATAAAAATTAAAATATCAGAAAAAACATGGACCACTTGATCTCCCTCATTAATTGAGGTGGCAGATCAAGTGGTGGAGAACGCGTTATCCACGATGGACATTAGTCAGCACGCTATAACATTAGTAATTCAAATGCACGCTCCAGATTAAAACAAATCAAGAGGATCATGTGGCTGTGAGACATGACAGCGCATGACCGGAGCTGTAGCTCCGCTCTTTTTCTCCGGTGGACCTCACCGGACTGGTCCACCTTCAACCATCACCAAAATTAAAAACAAGGACATGATTTCAAAGTAAAAATGACACTGAGTTCGAATCTGGCCTAAATTCACTCTAACTCCAAGTATATTGAGAGATACATGGAGTTGAAATTTGAGGTACATGAACTGAGTTGCTTCGATTTGGCCTCTAAGCAACTTAATCTTCTTGCCTACATTGGTAGGACTTCAGACAACCAAAGAATCAATAGAATTGAGCAAGAATTAAAGAGAATCGAAGAGATCAAAATTTCTGGAAAATACCTTCAATGGAGGTCTGGATTCAACTGATCTTGCTCTTGCTCGTGCTTGATCTCACTCCAAATGCTTGCAGGAGAAGGATTGAATGCTCAAAAGGCTATAGATTCCTGGAGATTTGAGTTTCAAAATAGTGGAAATTCAAACCAAAATTCAAGTGAATTTCTCAAGTTTATCCTTTGCAATGTGAGGGTTAGAGTTAGGGGATCAAAGCTGGCGCGAATGTGTGTGAATTGCTGAGCATATGAGGCTCTATTTATAGCTGAATCGATTGCTTTTTGCACACTTGAATTCACTTTCCAAATTTGGTCATTGATGATGCATGGGTGCATGGGCGCATACAGGCCCATAAAATCATTGCCTTAAATCCACAAATGAGTGTAAGATGATCTGAATTCAGCTTGGATTGCAAGGCAAGTGTACATTTTGATTTGAAGTTTGATCCTTGCCAAGTGATGACACCATGTTCATGCCATACGCATCCTATGCATTTCTCATCCAAAATGAATAAATTTGAGCTCTTTGGAAAGGTGAGATCAAGAGGAACAAGTTTGATGTTGAACACTTTTTAATTTGGAGCTTGGAACTTGGAGATATTTGAGGTGGAAGTTTGGAAAAATTTGACATATCAAAATTTTTCTAAGTGTCAAGCCATATGTCTCAATATTCCACCTTAATTAACTTTTTATATGAGCTTCAAATGAGAAAGGTGTCTTCATCAAAGTTGTAGCTCTCTCAAATACCTTAAAACTAGTCACCAAATTCATGTCATTTGGATTTGAAATGATAGAGTTATGCATTTTTGAAGTTTGGAAAAATCACTTGATCAATGGTATAGGTCAAAAGTGACCTATAATGTAACCTCATATCACATGCTCAAAAAAGTTGAATTAACTCCCACTTAAAACATAAAAGTTTAATTAGACACATTGAATTTGATTGTGTAACTTGTAAATCTTTTATCTCATAAAAATTGAGCAAGTTATGGCCTTGGGAAGTTGACTTTCAAATTAGGGTTTAGACAAAATGACCTATAATGTTTCAACATAGAAAATGACTTTCCAAGAAAAAATAGCTCTAGGTCTCAACATGAAAGTTGTTTGGAATGTCATTTAGGGTAAGTTTTATCTTGGAATCATTTTAATATAGTGAAAATTATAGGAGATAGGGTCTAGGGAGACCCAGTTTTGATCAGATGAATTCATATGGCCAACCACCATCAACCAACTTGCTAACTTCCAATTCTCTTGACTTTCTTGGTTCTTGGTAGATAATACATGCATAATATGATAAAATTTGAAGTATCCCTTGAGAAATTTGATCAATTGGTGAGATAGCTTGTTAGAGAAGTTACTCAAGATACCCAGTCAAACTAGGGTTTCCAAGGCAAATCACCCTCAAACTCTTGAAGAAAACTTGATCAATATAACATGTAGAGAACATTGGGACTCATATATGATGCTCATAACCATTCTTGGATTAATTCTTGGTTGTGATCTTTGTTCATGAGGGTCTCAAACCCTAGATGTGAACTTGATAGATCAATGGAGATCATGCCCTTCCTACAAAAGAGTTAGGCAAATGAAAAGACATATTTTTGGTATTTTGGTTAGTGAAATGATAAAATACAAGTATGATATAATCATAAAGTGCTTGGTGATCTCTCCCAAAACAAACCCAATGAAGGAGGGGTAAGGAGGATGCCAAGGTATGATCCCAATGCTAATGCTTATGATGGAATTACATGAGGGATCTTAGGGTCAAAATTGGGGTCTTACAGGAGGGTCAATTTTAGGGAATGAAAATAGGTGGTAATTATTATGGCTTTGTGATTGTTGATGATTACTCTAGATTTTGGTAGGTTATGTTTTTGTATAGTAAAGATGAGACTTATCCAACTTTCAAACAATTTGCTAGATTGTTTCAAATTAAGATGAACTTGAAAGTTGTTTCCATCTGAAGTGATCATGGAGAAGAATTTGAAAACCTCCTTTATGATAAGTATTGTGAAAAACATGGCATTGATCATAACTTCTCCGCGCTTTGTATGGTCTCAAACAAGCACCTAGGGATTGGTATGACGACTTAGTAAGTTTTTAATTAATCAAGGCTACTCAAGGTGGAAAGTAGATATTACTCTTTTTATTAAGCGTCATAGAAATGATACTTTTCTTGTTCAAGTTTATGTCGATGATATCATTTTTGGATCAACTAATATGCAACTTGTCAAAGAGTTTTCTAAACTTATGCAGGGTGAGTTTGAGATGAGCCTAATGGGGGAGTTGAATTACTTCCTAGGACTTCAAATCAAGCAACTCAATAAAGGCACATTCGTTTTTCAAACCAAATATTGCAATGAATTTCTAAAGAGATTTGACATGGAAGATGCAAAATCGATTGACACTCCCATGCCTACAAACGGTAACTTGGAAAGGAATGAAAATGGTAAGGATGTTGATGTGAAAAAATACGGAACAATGGCACAATGTTTCTGATTTGACTCCTAATTCCCGTGAAAATTCCATGAATAGATGATTCTATATCCAAATTGAGATCCATGTCAGAGTCACCGAATAATGGAGGTAAGTACCTCTAAGATCACGCAGAAGATCCTCGATCAACCTTCCACTCTCGCATCACATGAATTATCCATCATCAACACGGCCGTTATCCTGACAACGTCGAAGATATGGCAAGTTCGTAACAACTTCTGGCATAGATCTGTTACCGGAGTACCTTCTCCGGGTGGTGAAGAACCTCTGAATGATAAACCAATATCGTATTGTCCCGATATTACTATATCATAATAAAGTTTGTGTCGCACCAGATTTATTGGATCACGGTGAAGCAAACCAAACTCCAAACACATGATTATTTTTTTTGAAAAATTAAATGCTAAATTATAAAAGAAATAATTACATTTGAAAGACTAAACCTAACTCAATAAAAAAAATAACAAAAACTAAAAATAAAAAATATATATTAAATTTAAAATAAAAATAAAACACGTCAATGCTCAACATCGCTCATGTCAAACATTATCTTTCCTTGCTAATTGATTCACTACACCTTTAGAGCGAGTATAACATTTCAAGCATTTCGAACCAGACTATCATGTTTATTCTCCTTAGACTTTGAAATGAATAGTTGTGCTTTCTTTGTCATGTCTACCCAAACTTATTTAATCAATAAAATATCATTGTACTACCTCCTTCAATGTATGCTCTAGTGGTGTATTATTCAATATTTCTTCTTCTATTATAGATGTAGTATTTGTATCTGATGTAATATTTCTTCTTATATTAAAGGTAAACTACTATAAAAGTGTTTTAGTGGGGGTCAATATATCTCAAAGGTGACTTGAAGAGGTCACAAATATCCTACAATGAAAAATAGGAAGAATCCCCTTCAATTATCTTGGACTCCCGATCGGAGCAAGTCCAAATAGAATTGTATCTTGGTAGCTGGTGGTAAAGATTGTGAGATCAAGATTATCAAGTTAGAAGAAGAAACATATACCCGTCGGGGGTGAGTGATGATTACAAAATAAGTCTTGCAAGCTCTTCTAGTATACTTTCTCTTCTTTTTTAAGGCCATAACTGATATTATTTCAAAACTCGAATCTCTCTTTAAATAATTTTTTTGGGGTGAGAGTGAGGGTGAGAAAAAATAAATTGGATCCATTGGGATAAAGTGTGTAGGCCTCTTGATGATGGAGGGTTATGTAGTAGAAACTTGAGGGATTTCAATTATGCACTCTTGGGAAGTGGGAGTGAAAAATAAACTTTGAGAGGAGAGGTTTATGGTATAAGATCTTAGTTAATAGATATGGGGTGATAGATGATGGAATAAAGCTATCCCGTCGAAAGTTTTGTGTCTAGTTTGGAGAATATTTCAAAACAGAATAGCTACTAGAGAAAACTTGATTAGGAGAAGTGTAATTAATAATGGATCTAGTCAATGCGTGGGAGAGTGCAGTAAAGAAGAATCAGTGTCACATATATTCTTTGAGTGTCTTGTTTTTGCAGGAGTTTGGCATGAAGTGTGTCGTTGTTTAAGCATAACTAGGGCGATGCATAATGATAGTATTTTGCATTGGAGCAATTTGAAGGGCGGTTAGGTGAAGGCAGAAAAATTGATAATCATACCCAAGTAATTTGGTTCGCGCGGCGTGTGGAATATTTGGAAAGCGAGAAACGAAAAATCATTTCAAAACAAAAATATTGAGCCTAAAATTTTGATAGAGAAGGTGAAAATGTATGTTTTGAAATGGATGAAAATAAAAGCATAGGAAATGGAACACAACATAACACTTTGGTGCTTGAATCCAAGGGCAAGTATAGGCTTTAGAGATGAATAATTGCTTTTCTGATGTTTTTTCCATTTGGAGTTGGAGAAAGTAATTTGTTTTTTGTGTGCTTAATGAGCTCTTTTTTCTTAAGCCTTATTGGTGTCAGTTCTGTGTTGTAACCGGGTTTGAGTGGTTCATAGCTCCTTATCTGTGTTTCTGCAATTCTTGGTGCAATTTGGTGATCCGTCCAGTCTGATTATGTGTTGGAGCTGGTTAGTTGTTAATTGCTAGGTAGTTTGTTGGATTTAGGAGTAACTGGTTTGTGTTTGTAGAAGTCTCGTGGTGAGCCATTGTTTGAAAGAGTTGAAGAAGATTTTGAGTGTCTGATCAAGGGGCTTATTTTTTTAGTCGCCCTAACGATTTGGTGCGCAATAAAGTTTGGTTTTTCCAATTGATTTTTGGCTATATTTATTGTAATTTTACATATTGTTTTTGATGTTGCTTAGGGGCATTTGATTGAATCTGGTGGTAGCTGTAACACCCCGATAATAATAAAATAATTATTTGAATTGAGTTAATAATTTAATTATTAATTTAATTAAATAATTGGAAATTTTATTATTATTATTTTTGGATTATTATTATTGGAAAGTATATATATGTTGGAATAAGGAAAAGTTCTCATTGGGAAAAGCATTTCACGTGAAAACAGAACAGAGAAGCATCGTGAGAGAAAAGGGAAAAAGGGCAGAGAAGAGGAGCTGAAGAGCCAAGGTTGGGGAACGAAAGCTTGAAGCTCAAAGATTCTGCCGGATTGTTAAGGTAAGGGGGGTTTATCGTCGATTAATGGGTATTTTGGGATAATATGTCATGGGTAGTGATAAGCCGTTAATTTGACCCTAATTGGAATTTGTAAATGTTGAAATGTTGTTGGATGAACTGTGTTGAAAGTTGAAATTAAATCGGTATTTGTGTGAGTAATGTTTTCCCGATCGTATAGCTGTTTACGGAATCGGAATCGGAGGTCCGGAAGGTCCTCCAACGGCGGAATTCTGCACGCTGCCGTGTGTTAGCGCAGGAGTTGTTGTTTGGTCTGCGTTAACCGGTTAACCCAGAGTGTTAACCGGTTAACACTGTATTGAAATGTGAAAATATTGAGTTTTTGCCTGCGTTAACCGGTTAACCCAGGGCGTTAACCGGTTAACACTGTTGCGTTTTGCCTGAAAATGCTGTTTTGTCCTGCGTTAACCGGTTAACCCAGGGTGTTAACCGGTTAACACTGTTGCAGAAGTGAAAAATTGTTGTTTTAATTGTTGTGTACCTATGTGAGGGTTGGTCCATGTTGCCTATGGTGTAATAGGGATTAATTCCCGCTGTTTTGAGCAGTATATGCAATATTGAAATGTACTAATATTGTGGTTGTTGTTTGGCATAATCTGACGTGCTTATGTGATGAAAGATTGATGATGTATAATGATGTACATGATGCTGTGAATGTATATATTATGCATGTATGTGTGAATGGACTGTTGTATGGCTCAGAGTGTGAGCATATGTTTATTCTTGAATTATTGTTGATGTTGCATTGCTAGATGATTAGCATGCATGGCATAGCCTTCGGGGCTGTAGCTAATTCCCATAGTGAGGAATTAGTGAGTGAACCATTGTGGGTTGTTGTTGATGTTTGCATACTAGATGATTAGTGTGCATAGTCTAGCCTTCGGGGCTGTAGCTAATTCCCATGGTGAGGAATTAGTGAGTGAGTCACTAGGTCTCAAATGAGTGGGACTAGTGAGCTCAGTAGCCGTATCTGGAGGGATCGGTGAGCTTGAACTATATGTTCGAGAAGAGTCGGTACCGCATTTCATGGAGTCTCATTGCATAATGAATGCATGGCATAGCCTGTGGGGCTGTAGCTAATTCCCATTGTGAGGAATTAGTGAGTAAATCGTTGTGTTGTGTTGTTGGTGTTGAATATGGTTTGAGGATTATACATATGAAATATATTATTGTTGAATATGATGTTTGGACGGATATTGCCGTTGCTGAATGCGTAGTCTGGTTAGGGTGAATTGATGTGTTATTTACTTAGCATTACATGTTGTTCTATAATGCTTATTATATTGATTGAGGGACTCACCCTTACAACCTATTTTTCAGGTAACGAGAAATGAGTTGAATAGAAGCTAACGCTTGGAGTCTATAGTAGTGTCCTATGGGTCATGCTCTGGTAGATGTAACATCGGGAGGGAACCTTTTCATTGTATTGTTGGAAATTGTTGAATTAGTTTACATGTATGGTGTTACATGTCTCATGCTGATGTTGAATTCTATTCCGCTGCGTATTATGCAACTGTTTTATTTGATAAATAAATGAGCATGACAGGATGTTTTGATAAATGTTGTGAAATGATTGTGTGACACCCTTCGGGGCATAATTACTCTGATTGATAGGTTATTATTTTAAATTAAATATTTTGGGGTATTTAGAAGGGTGTTACATTAGTGGTATCAGAGCATAGTCGGTCGTGTCGAGTCGTAATTATTCTGTTTCCCCTGTACGGGATAGGTGTTGTTTAACCCTATCAGTACTTATTATTATTGGCTTGTTGGGTTTTCAGAATAGAGATGGCTGGAAGAGGTAGAGATGATGCTGCGATTGCTGAGGCTCTGGGTATGCTAGCTGGAGTACTTGGAGGGAATCCGAATGTTGTGGGAGCGGGAGCTGCTCGTCAACTGAGTGAGTTCCAGAAGAACAATCCTCCAATGTTCAAAGGAGCATACGATCCAGATGGTGCTCAGAAGTGGTTGAAGGAGATTGAGAGAATCTTCAGAGTAACTGAGTGTGCTGATAACCAGAAGGTCAGGTTCGGTACACATATGCTGTCAGAAGAAGCTGATGATTGGTGGGTTGCTACCCGCACTGAATTGGAATCTGCTGGGAATGCTGAGATTACTTGGGCTGTGTTCAGGGAGAGATTTCTGAGGAAGTATTTTCCAGAGGATGTCAGAGGGAAGAAAGAGATAGAATTCTTGGAATTGAAACAGGGTAACAGGACTGTTACTGAGTATGCTGCGAAGTTCACAGAGCTGTCAAAGTACTATACTCCCTATAATGAGGCTGCTGGAGAATTTTCGAAGTGTGTGAAGTTTGAGAACGGGTTGCGTCCCGAGATCAAGCAGGCGATTGGATATCAGAGGATTAGAGTGTTTTCTGATTTGGTTGACTGTTGCAGGATTTTTGAACAGGATTCCAAGGCTAGAGCAGAGAGCTATCAGCAGAGGGTTGATAGGAAAGGCAAGAGTCAGAATGACCGTGGAAAACCGTATGCAGCTGGCAAAGGTTTTCAGAGACAGAGTGGGATGAAGAGGCCTAGTGGGGGAGACTCTAGTGCCCCTGTTAAGTGTTATAGATGTGGTCGGGCTGGACATCGTGTCCATGAGTGTACCAGTGCTGAGATGAAGTGTTTCAAGTGTGGAAAAGGTGGTCATTTGGCTGCAGAGTGTCGGTTGAAGACTGTGACTTGTTTCAACTGTGGAGAAGTGGGTCATATCAGTCCACAGTGTTCTAAGCCGAAGAAAGAGAATCAGTCAGGAGGCAAGGTCTTTGCTTTATCGGGTTCTGAGACTTCTGCAGATGATCGTTTGATCCGAGGTACGTGTTATATTAATGGCTTTCCTCTTGTAGCTATTATTGACACAGGTGCGACTCATTCTTTTATATCTTTGGATTGTGCTGTGAAACTTAAGTTAGAGATATCTGAGATGTTGGGTAGTATGGTGATTGATACTCCTGCGAAGGGTTCAGTGACTACTACTTCGGTTTGTTTGAATTGTCCTTTAAGTATTTTTGGTAGAGACTTTGGGATAGACCTTGTGTGTCTTCCACTAGTGCAGATTGATGTTATCCTGGGTATGAATTGGTTGGTGTTTAACCGAGTCTCTATCAACTGTTTTGATAAGACTGTGATATTTCCTGGGATTGAGGAAGGAAAGAGTTTGTTTCTATCTGCAAGACAGGTGAATGAGGCAGTAGTAGATGGGGCAGAGTTGTTTATGCTGTTAGCGACTATGGAAGCTAAAGATAAACTGGTGATTGGTGATCTAGCTGTGGTGTGTGATTTTCCTGATGTGTTTCCGGAAGAGGTGAATGAATTGCCGCCAGAGCGTGAAGTTGAGTTCTCGATTGATTTGGTACCTGGTACTAGACCGATATCGATGGCTCCGTACCGTATGTCTGCTGTTGAGTTAGCTGAATTGAAGAGTCAGCTGGAAGACCTGTTGGATAAGAAATTTATTCGTCCGAGTGTGTCACCGTGGGGTGCACCAGTGTTGTTGGTTAAGAAGAAGGAAGGTACTATGAGGTTGTGTGTGGACTATAGGCAACTGAATAAAGTGACGATCAAGAATCGGTATCCTTTGCCGAGGATTGATGACTTGATGGATCAGTTGGTTGGTGCGAGTGTGTTCAGCAAAATAGATTTGAGATCTGGGTATCATCAGATACGTGTGAAAACTGAAGATATTCAGAAGACTGCTTTCAGAACAAGGTATGGACATTATGAGTATTCTGTAATGCCGTTTGGTGTGACTAATGCGCCTGGAGTATTTATGGAGTATATGAATAGGATTTTCCATCCGTATCTAGATCAGTTTGTCGTGGTGTTTATTGATGACATTTTGGTGTATTCGAAATCTGAAGAAGAGCATGCTGAGCATTTGAGAGTGGTTTTAGAAGTTCTCCGAGAAAAGAAGTTATTTGCTAAACTCTCTAAATGTGAATTTTGGTTAGAAGAGGTGAGTTTTCTTGGTCATGTGATTTCAAGAGGTGGTGTTGCTGTTGATCCTTCTAAGATAGAAGCGGTGTCTAAGTGGGAAGCTCCGAAGTCTGTTGCTGAGATTCGAAGTTTCCTTGGTTTGGCTGGTTACTATAGGAAGTTTATTGAGGGATTTTCTAAGTTGGCGTTACCGTTGACGATGTTGACTAGAAAGGGACAAGCATTTGTTTGGGACTCAAAATGTGAAGAAGGTTTCCAAGAGTTAAAGAGAAGGTTGACTACTGCTCCTATTTTGATATTACCGAGTTCGTCGGAATTATTTGAGGTTTATTGTGATGCTTCATTGTTGGGTTTAGGTGGTGTGTTGATGCAGAATAAGCAGGTTATAGCTTATGCTTCGAGACAGCTGAGGGTTCATGAGAGGAACTATCCGACGCATGATTTAGAGTTGGCAGCTGTGGTATTCGTTCTGAAGTTATGGAGGCATTACTTGTATGGGTCAAGATTTGAAGTTTTCAGTGACCATAAGAGTTTAAAGTATCTGTTTGATCAGAAAGAGCTGAATATGAGACAGAGGAGATGGTTAGAATTTCTGAAGGATTATGATTTTGGTTTGAATTACCATCCGGGTAAAACAAATGTAGTGGCTGATGCGCTGAGTCGGAAATCATTACATATGTCTATGTTAATGGTTAAGGAATTTGATTTGATTGAGCAGTTTAGAGACTTGAGTTTGGTGTGTGAGAGTACTCACAATAGTGTTAAATTGGGAATGTTGAAGTTAACGAGTAATATTTTGGATGAGATCAGAGAGGGTCAGAAATCCGATATGCTTTTGGTTGATAAGTTGACTTTAGTGAATCAAGGTCAAGGTGGTGAATTCAGAGTTGATGAGAATGGTGTTTTGAGATTTGGTAATCGGGTGTGTATTCCGGATGTTACTGAGCTTAAGAAGAGCATTCTTGAAGAAGGACATCGTAGTGGTTTGAGTATTCATCCTGGAGCTACGAAGATGTATCATGATTTGAAAAAGTTATTTTGGTGGCCGGGAATGAAGAAAGAAATTGCGAGTTTTGTTTATTCTTGTTTGACTTGTCAGAAGTCAAAGATTGAGCATCAGAAGCCGTCTGGGCTAATGCAACCGTTGGCTATTCCAGAGTGGAAGTGGGATAGTATCAGTATGGATTTTGTTTCTGGTTTGCCGAGGACAAGTAAGAATTTTGAGGCTATATGGGTAATTGTTGATAGATTGACGAAGTCGGCTCATTTCATTCCGATCAGAATGGATTATCCGTTAGAGAGATTAGCCGAGTTGTATATTGAGAAGATTGTAAGTTTGCATGGTATTCCGTCGAGTATTGTTTCGGACAGAGATCCTAGATTTACATCGAAATTTTGGGAAGGTTTGCAGAAGGCTTTGGGAACTAAGCTGAGATTGAGTTCTGCATATCATCCGCAGACTGATGGTCAGACTGAGAGGACGATTCAGTCATTAGAGGATCTTTTGAGAGCTTGTGTTTTGGAAAAGGGAGGTGCTTGGGATTGTTATTTACCTTTGATTGAGTTTACCTACAACAATAGTTTTCATTCGAGCATTGGTATGGCACCGTTTGAAGCCTTGTATGGTAGGAGATGTCAGACACCTTTATGTTGGTATGAGTCCGGTGAGAGTGCTGTGGTTGGACCGGAGATTGTTCAACAAACTACGGAAAAGATTAAGATGATTCAGGATAAGATGAGAATTGCTCAGAGTCGTCAGAAGAGTTATCATGACAAGAGGAGGAAGTCACTTGAGTTCCAAGAGGGAGATCATGTGTTTCTTCGTGTTACTCCGATAACTGGTGTTGGTCGAGCCTTGAAGTCGAAGAAGTTGACACCTCGATTCATTGGTCCTTATCAGATTTTGGAGAGGATAGGAGAGGTAGCCTATCGTATCGCTTTACCGCCGTCGCTTGCGAATTTGCATGAGGTTTTTCATGTGTCTCAGTTGAGGAGATACATTCATGATCCGTCGCATGTAGTCCAAATAGATGATGTACAGGTGAGAGATAACCTGACTGTTGAAACATCACCTATGAGGATAGAGGATCGAGAGTTGAAGCAGTTGCGGGGTAAAGAGATTGCCTTGGTAAAGGTAGCTTGGGGAGGACCAGCAGGTGGCAACGTGACTTGGGAACTGGAGAGTAAGATGAAGGAGTCTTATCCAGAGTTGTTCGCTTGAGGTATGTTTTCGAGGACGAAAACTCTTTTAGTGGGGGAGAGTTGTAACACCCCGATAATAATAAAATAATTATTTGAATTGAGTTAATAATTTAATTATTAATTTAATTAAATAATTGGAAATTTTATTATTATTATTTTTGGATTATTATTATTGGAAAGTATATATATGTTGGAATAAGGAAAAGTTCTCATTGGGAAAAGCATTTCACGTGAAAACAGAACAGAGAAGCATCGTGAGAGAAAAGGGAAAAAGGGCAGAGAAGAGGAGCTGAAGAGCCAAGGTTGGGGAACGAAAGCTTGAAGCTCAAAGATTCTGCCGGATTGTTAAGGTAAGGGGGGTTTATCGTCGATTAATGGGTATTTTGGGATAATATGTCATGGGTAGTGATAAGCCGTTAATTTGACCCTAATTGGAATTTGTAAATGTTGAAATGTTGTTGGATGAACTGTGTTGAAAGTTGAAATTAAATCGGTATTTGTGTGAGTAATGTTTTCCCGATCGTATAGCTGTTTACGGAATCGGAATCGGAGGTCCGGAAGGTCCTCCAACGGCGGAATTCTGCACGCTGCCGTGTGTTAGCGCAGGAGTTGTTGTTTGGTCTGCGTTAACCGGTTAACCCAGAGTGTTAACCGGTTAACACTGTATTGAAATGTGAAAATATTGAGTTTTTGCCTGCGTTAACCGGTTAACCCAGGGCGTTAACCGGTTAACACTGTTGCGTTTTGCCTGAAAATGCTGTTTTGTCCTGCGTTAACCGGTTAACCCAGGGTGTTAACCGGTTAACACTGTTGCAGAAGTGAAAAATTGTTGTTTTAATTGTTGTGTACCTATGTGAGGGTTGGTCCATGTTGCCTATGGTGTAATAGGGATTAATTCCCGCTGTTTTGAGCAGTATATGCAATATTGAAATGTACTAATATTGTGGTTGTTGTTTGGCATAATCTGACGTGCTTATGTGATGAAAGATTGATGATGTATAATGATGTACATGATGCTGTGAATGTATATATTATGCATGTATGTGTGAATGGACTGTTGTATGGCTCAGAGTGTGAGCATATGTTTATTCTTGAATTATTGTTGATGTTGCATTGCTAGATGATTAGCATGCATGGCATAGCCTTCGGGGCTGTAGCTAATTCCCATAGTGAGGAATTAGTGAGTGAACCATTGTGGGTTGTTGTTGATGTTTGCATACTAGATGATTAGTGTGCATAGTCTAGCCTTCGGGGCTGTAGCTAATTCCCATGGTGAGGAATTAGTGAGTGAGTCACTAGGTCTCAAATGAGTGGGACTAGTGAGCTCAGTAGCCGTATCTGGAGGGATCGGTGAGCTTGAACTATATGTTCGAGAAGAGTCGGTACCGCATTTCATGGAGTCTCATTGCATAATGAATGCATGGCATAGCCTGTGGGGCTGTAGCTAATTCCCATTGTGAGGAATTAGTGAGTAAATCGTTGTGTTGTGTTGTTGGTGTTGAATATGGTTTGAGGATTATACATATGAAATATATTATTGTTGAATATGATGTTTGGACGGATATTGCCGTTGCTGAATGCGTAGTCTGGTTAGGGTGAATTGATGTGTTATTTACTTAGCATTACATGTTGTTCTATAATGCTTATTATATTGATTGAGGGACTCACCCTTACAACCTATTTTTCAGGTAACGAGAAATGAGTTGAATAGAAGCTAACGCTTGGAGTCTATAGTAGTGTCCTATGGGTCATGCTCTGGTAGATGTAACATCGGGAGGGAACCTTTTCATTGTATTGTTGGAAATTGTTGAATTAGTTTACATGTATGGTGTTACATGTCTCATGCTGATGTTGAATTCTATTCCGCTGCGTATTATGCAACTGTTTTATTTGATAAATAAATGAGCATGACAGGATGTTTTGATAAATGTTGTGAAATGATTGTGTGACACCCTTCGGGGCATAATTACTCTGATTGATAGGTTATTATTTTAAATTAAATATTTTGGGGTATTTAGAAGGGTGTTACAGTAGCTGTGTTCAATTTGATGTTTTTTTTTTCCAGCTTTAGTGTTTTGTTTTGTTTTATAAGAGCATCCACATCCATCATACCTATTTGATTTTTTAAAATGAAATTCACTCACTATTATATATTATTTCACATTTTCTAATTATTTAAACAACTCAAATACATTTTTCAAATATCCATTAATCCTATAAAAACAACAATACTTATTATATCCAAAAAGAATAAAAAATAAAATAAAATAAATAAATAATAATAATAATAAATTATTAAGAAATTCAGTCCACGAGTGAGGTAATTTATCATTCATTCATCACATGAAATGGCGCTAAGATTGAGTAGCACTTTCTTTTCCGTTTCTGTTATAGCTTCAAATCATTGTTCAACAAAACCCACTTTCAGATTCAAAATCACAACTCTTGCTGCTACAAATTCAATTACAATGGCTTTCACTCAAACCCCAAATTCAACTTCAACTTCCAAAATCATTGATTCTCATCTCCACGTATGGGCTTCCCTTCAAGAGGTAACAAATAGGTTAATTCTTGTTTACATCAAACTTCAAAAAATTAACGATTTTTTACCTTTATGTGTAAATTTTGTTATAGTTTTGATATGATTGTAATGATTTTGAATGTTAAGGCTAGTAAATTTCCTTACTCTCCTGGACAAGAGCCCAATTTACCCGGAAATGTTGATTTTTTGCTTCAGGTTTGTATTTTAGACTCTTTGTGCTCATTTTTTAATGATTTTGTCGCTGAATTTTGTATATTTGCTTTCAAACAGTTTGTAGAGACCTAATCCTTGTATGTTTCAAATGTTGACACTTTCATTTATAGATTATGGAATGAGATACTAACTAAGGTTTTAAATAACAGCAATGTGGCGACATTGTGATTTTGGTCGGTATAAGTGTTGCAAATATTGATGGTGGTCGTCGTAGTGTGAATTAACCGCGATTTGTTTTTTATCGCAAAAATGGTGAATAAGAGTATCTGTTGCAGCACCTTCCTATACTGTTTTGTGGCGGCCGTTTTTGCAGTAACGAACCGTTTTTTAACACCAAACAATCATAATATTACTTAAATCCTAATTGTTTGGTGTTTTATAGCCGAACCGCTAAGGCCTCTTAGTAGTGGTTCAACCTTCTTAAATTGTTTGAACAAGAATAAAACCATGATCAAACCGCCAAAGAAACTGAATCTTTGTAAATGTTGGTTCAAGGTTCAACTGGTTGAAATTGAAATGACTGGTTCGCTTTTTAAAACATTGATTTGAGTTAGTTAGATAAAAACTGATTCTGATTAGTTGTGTTTTGTAGTGTATGGAGGAAGCAGGAGTAGATGGTGCACTCATTGTACAGCCAATTAATCATAGATTTGATCATAGTTATGTCACAAGGTATATATGTTCAATTTTTCTTTTCACTTCTGTTTTTTTATGTTTGATGGAAGGAAAACTCAATATTTCAGTGCTTTTGTTGCTATTAGGGCCTGTTTTTGGATTAGTATATTTGAACTTATATACTAATATGAACACTTGTGAGACTGATTGAGAGAGCCTATGGAAACATGTTTTAACATATCCATAAACTGAACATTTGTGAGACTGTTTGAGAGTGTCAATGGAAACAACTTTTGACATACCCATAAGCCGTTTTTAGCTTATTTCTGTAATCTTTTATTATAGCTTATGAAAAGAGTTTATAACTTATATCAAATTAAAAGAAGTTTATTTTATCTTATGTTACAGAAATAACTTATACATAAGTACTTATATAATAAACGTATGCTATAAGTGCTTAATTAAGCAGTTTGTTCAAACAAGACCGTAGACAATTCAAAGATGAAACATCTAGTTTTAATATGATATCTCAGCATTTGACATTTATACATGCTAGATTTGCTAAGATAGGGGTGTTCTACTTCAAAGTTATTGTTAACGTGATTAACCGTCAACTGTTCTGCTAAATGTGTTATATACATCTTTAATATAATGAATGAATTCTTTTAGATTTTTATAATGTTATATGTATGTGATTATTTTCATATGAATTTGTGTATTGGTCAGTGTTTTGAAGAAATATCCGAACAAATTTGTCGGTTGTTGTCTTGCCAATCCAGCTGATGATGGAAGTGGGCTTAAGGAGTTTGAACATCTTGTTCTCAAGGTCTAATGGTTCATTTTTAGCTATCACATTTTACGTAACATAATCACTTTATAATGAAGGTGTATCCAGTGTCAAACACATGTTGGCGTCATACCGTAATGCAGTACTAACACATGTGGTTACATTCAATCAGTTATCTCTGTGTTGATAGTGTCTGTGTCTTTGGCAGTGCTTCATAAATCACATCACACGATTGAGTTCTTTACAAATATTGATGTTTTCTTTTTATTTGTATTAGGATGGCTACCGCGCTGTTCGATTCAACCCTTATTTATGGCCATCTGGTGAAAAGGTAGGAAACTTCTTTTCTTTTCTCACATCTTATTAGTAACCGGAACTTTATCGAAATTGTCCCGATTAATATTTGAATGATCATTGCAGATGACAAATGAAATAGGGAAAGCAATTTTCAAAAGGGCTGGTGAACTCAATGTATCAGTGGGCTTCATGTGTATGAAGGTGTTTTTTCTCATTTATATTTAACTCATTTTTAGCAGAAGTTAGTTTTATGGAATTAATTAATTAATTCAAAAGAAGTTCTCGTCACCTCAAAATCAAACACACACTTACATATTCTCTCTGATTTTTTCCTCAAAACGAGTAATTACTATTCAAAGTTCATCATATCCGATTACTACGTCCCTAACATTTTGTTAAATCCGTTTGATTAATCCTTATTAGTTTATCGAAATATAAGAGACGGATGAATAATTTCAGGGGCTTGATCTGCATATTTCTGAAATTGAGGAACTGTGCACAGAATTTCCATCAACAGTTGTATTGCTCGATCACTTGGCCTTCTGCAAACCACCATTGTAAGCCACACTGTGTTCATTGTTTCAAAGGCTTAGATAGTTACACTTACATGAATACTTTATTGCAGAAATGATGAAGAAGGTCTTGTGTTTTCCAAGCTTTTAAATTTATCTAGATTCCCTCAAGTAAGTGAAGCATGCCTTTGTTAATTTGTTAATTTCATTTTCCTGAACATAGATATGATTCCTTAATGTGACTCTACAAAATGCTTGTCAAAGTAATTGTATCTTTTTCTTGTTTTTCCCCTAAACCGGACCGAAAATTAACCTGGTAAGACATCTAGATCTTGGTTCAATCGATTTCAACATTTGAACCAATCGACAAACTGTCTTGTTTTCAATTCAACTGGTCGAATGAGCTGATTTGGTTCGGTTTTTAACACGTTAAAATGCGAACACTCTAGCATCAGGAATAGTAAAATTTTTTGAATTTATGATGGCAGGTATATGTGAAATTCAGTGCACTCTTCAGAGTATCAAGGACACAATTTCCTTATCTGGATTTATCTCCTCTCTTGTCCCAAATAGTCTCTAGCTTTGGTGCCAACCATGTAATATGGGGCAGGTACGCAACTTCCATACAGGAAAAACAAGAAAAGGAGTGTAAGAATTTCTGTTGATAAAATATCATGTTAAGCTTCTTCTATCAACCTTGTTGTTTGTTGCAGTGATTTTCCATTTGTTGTTCCTGAATGTGGCTACAAAGAAGCCAAAGAAGCAGTGAAACTTATTGGCAATCAAATATCTTTGCCTTCATCTGATTTAGAATGGATCATGGGTAAGACTGCTGCACAACTTTTCCAAAGCCAATTGACTGCTTCTGAGTAAGATTTTTGTTGGGGGTGAGAATGCTGTCTCTGGTTGATCATTACAAAACACTTTTAACACGCCTCAGGCTTCCGACATTAATCGCGTGAATGGTCCTACTTTCACTACAACTTAATAGAAGCTCCAAACCAAACTTTTACAGCATTGTTGTGTTCCACTGTTGATTTGGTGTAATCATGTAATATACATTTTATTTATATACTAGTAGTTCTTTAGAATAAGATTTGCTATCAAGAGTAATTAAAGAAAAGGCAAAACATTTATAAAAGCAAACTTCATTGATAGGCAAACTTCATTGAATTTAGTAGAGTTACATTGATCACAAAAGACACCTACTTTAGAGAACAAAAGCAAAAGCCATTATATGCAAGCATTATTGATATTTATGTTTGGCATCAACATGTCTCCTCCTCTTATTCTTCTTCTTCAACTTGTCACAAGTGAATGCTCTCTCAAGCTGTTCCACTCTTTGTGTGAGAGATGTGAGAAGTGATGTTTGTTTCTCATTCTTCTCAAACAATTGTGTCATCATATTCATCATCTTCTCATTATCATCCATCATCCTTCTCAACATTTCCCTATTCCCACCCTTTTTTTCCTCATAACAATTCTCCTCCTCTTCCTCCTCATACCCAATTACATCTCTACCCTCCTCTTCTTTCACATCCACACTATCCTCTTCAATTCCTTCCTCCACCAAATTTGTACCAACACTTTCTTCATTGTCTTCTTCCTCCATCTTGTTCTCATTCTCATCTTCTTTTACTTTCATCAAACAATTCTCCTCTTCTTTCACATCCACACCATTATCCTCAATTCCTTCCTCCACCAAACTTGTTCCGACACTTTCTTCCATCTCATCTATCTCCATCTTCTCCTCATCCTCATCTTGACCCCCTTCCTCTTTTACCTTCATCAAACAATTCTCCTCTTTTACACATTTACCCTCAACATCATCCTCATTTACAAAAAGTTCCATTTTTTCACCTCCCTCATTCTCCACTTGACACCCCCCTTCTCCCTTCTCCATACAATTCACCTCTTTCCCCATACAGTTACCCTCTCCATCCTCACTCACCAAAGCTTCAATTTTCTTACCACCCTCATGTTCCTCTTCACACCCCACCTCTTCCTTCTCCAAAGAGTTCTCTTCAACATTATATGTCGGACTCATCACCATTTGAATTTGATCCACAAATTCTTGAAGAAAAATGGCCCTTTTAATGAGCAACTTTCTCAAGTCCCTAAGAGCACAACAATGAAACACTCTTACAGAATCCAACCTAAGAAGCAAATTCATGATGGTTTCACCCATCCTTATCCTCTCCTTTTGCTCCTTCTTCATCATCTTCACCGTTTCCTCATTATTGACATTCTTGTCAATCTTCTCCAACTCCACCTTCATCTTCAACATCTTCTTAAAACTCTTTCTTACAAGATACCCTCTTGCAACCTTCTGAATCTTGGTGGCTGAATCGGTTCTATTTCTCTCAGACCCAACGAAACGAACCGGAATGGAAACCACCTTTGACGGTGTCTTGCTGTAACGAGGAGCACCCAATTGGGCTCCGTACAAGTGGAAAGGTGCTGTGGTTCTGTTGTTGTTAAAATGCATCATGTTTTGATAATCTGAAAAATGTTTATGATATTTGAGAGAATTAAGGTTGTTCAAATGCTGTTATGATAATGTGAGAAAGAAGAAGGAGAATAGAGTAATTTATAATGGATACGAGAGGTTGTTTGTTGGTTTGGAAAAGTTCGAGAAGTTTCATGAGGCTAGAAGAAGAGAAGAGAAGCGAAGAGAAGAATGAGATTAACTGCTCGCTTACGTGGCATGAGTGGGTCCATCTATAATTCTTTTGTTTTGTTCTAGATAACTGTCGAATCTTCTTCTCAATGTAATGGAAAGAACGAGATACAGCGGGTTCACATTTTATCAAAATTTTATCCAATCATAGTCAAGTGTTAATAAATATTTGATTATTTAAGATACTAGTATTATTAAGATTATGTGTGTATTATTCTATACTCCCTCCTTACTTATTATTATTTTATTTTTTACCCATATTAAAAAAAATTAATAATAATTATTATTTTTTAAATAATAATTTTTCTTTTATTTATAATACCCTTAATTATTTATCATATTTATTTTATTTTTTCTCTCTCCGTAATAATTATTTAAGGACTTTTTGATAAAAGTGCAATTAATACTACCTTAAAATTTACAAATGATAATTCAAAAAAAAATTTTTTTTTCAAGAAAATGACACTTAAAAATAAACGGAAGGCATATAATGTTAGTTTACCATTTTTTAATTAAAAACTTTTATTTATTAATAAAAGTGGAACACCGACTTACAAATATAAAAAAGAAAAATAATTAAAGATTCTATGATATAAAAAATAGACTTAAATAATTTGTAATTCTTATAAATTAGCGAGTTTTTAATTTTAATACCGGTAAGTTTTTTTGTCTGAATCCTTATATTTAACTTTTTTGTTATTGTTAGTTTTTAGAGTTAAAATTTTGTTAAG
Source organism: Lathyrus oleraceus (assembly GCF_024323335.1). Lineage (NCBI taxonomy): Eukaryota > Viridiplantae > Streptophyta > Magnoliopsida > Fabales > Fabaceae > Lathyrus > Lathyrus oleraceus. The sequence goes on along the minus strand of NC_066581.1, from coordinate 488,025,473 downwards.
AAAACGTTGACTTGGTTAACGACGCATATGTGACAAATTTTATTTTCTATTTTTTTATTTATAAGTATTTTCACTCCATTTTTTTAATCTTAAACTTAAAAGGAAAAATCCAAAATTTTAGTCTCATAAATAATTAAACCCATAACCTTTGGATTCGATAATAGAATCTATCTACTAGGCCGACTAATCAAGTTGTTTGTAATACTGCAATAAAATATATATAATATAAATATTTTAGTATTATCAAAATTATTTATTAAATATTTTAACTATTAATATTTACAAATTTTCAATATTTTAATTATTTAAAAACTAAATAATTAAAATATTAATAGTTAAACTAATAAATAATTATAATATTTTATAAACTAATTATTTAATAAATAAATAATTGAAATATCCATTGAAATATAAATAATTGAAATATTTTTTAAATTATGCATTTAATAAACTAAATAATTTAAATATTAATATTTTAACTATTAAGTAAATGAAATATTTTATAAACTTATTATTTAATAAACTAAATAATTGAAATATTAATATTTGAAATATTAAATAATTAAAATATTTTATAAACTAATGATTTAATAAACTAAATAACTAAAATATTAATAGTTAAACTATTAAATAATTGAAATATTTTATAAACTTATTATTTAATAAAATAAATCATTAAAATATTAATAGTCTAAATATTAAATAATTGAAATATTTTATGAACTTATTATTTAATAAACTAAATAATTTAAATATTTCTAATTGAAATATTTTATAAACAAATTATTAAATAAACTAATTAAATTTATTTAATAATCATTTTATAAAATATTTCAACTATTAATATTTAAATTATTTAGTTTATTAAATAATTAGTTTATAAAATATTTCAATTATTTAGTTTATTAAATAATAAGTTTATAAAATATTTTAATTATTTAATAGTTCAACTATTAATATTCAATTATTTAGTTTTTAAATAATTTAAATAATTTAAACATTAAATACTAATAATTGAAATATAAAATAGTTAAAATATTTAATAAATTATTTTGATAATACTGAAATACCTATTTAAAATATATTTGTGTTGCAATATTGTAGATAACTTAATTAGTTGGCTTAGTGGATAGAAAATACATTTTGAACTTCATTTTTCAACAATTTTTTTTATTTATTTACAAAAATTTATGACAGTTCAACTATATAAATTTTTTTTATTGATTATTTGTAAAATACAACAGTTGATTGAAAATTTTATAAAATTTCTTTCCATCTCACACTCTGTTTTATAATTTTCATAAATTTAATATATATCATGTAATAATAAAGAAACTCCTATCAATTATAACTGTTACTTTAAATCTTACAACCTTTATATTTGTAAGATATAAAGATTTTAAGTTGAGCATAAAAGTTTGATGTAAAAGTTATAAGTTGAATTTTTATTAAAGTTTTGGTTGATAGTAGAAGTGGAAATAGTCCGGACCGAATTAGATTTTATTGAGTTTGAGACTGATTTGCTAAAAAAACTCAAAACTTAAATTTGGTCTATAAACTATCATAGGTTTATTTTTAGGTTTAAGTTTAAACTTTTTCAAAAATCTAATTAACCTATTAATCTACTTAAAAATCTAATAAGCAATTCAACTAACGTTTAAATAAACTAACAAATTAAAAGATCAATGAAATTACATATTTGTTTGTATTGATTTATTTGAGTTTATCCATTAGCATAAGTCACTTGTTAATAAAAAAAAGAAAAAAAAACGCCACATGTGCGTGTTACCACAAGAAATTGATAGGGCATGTTGAAGGCGTAATTAATGAAAGCGCCTTATGGATTTAAGGATTATACCTCACCAAGGGGATGTTTGAAAGAAAAGCTGAGCCCAAGATAAGCAAGAGCTGGGAAAACCACAAGTTACCAGAAGATGAAATCGACGGAAGAAGCAAGTTTGGTCGAAATCCGTTCTGTCGACTGGACCGGAGATTGGGACTTAAGAAATTCTTGACTGTACCAAACACATAGGGGATGGTGTCGACATGAATACCTGAGCAGGATAAGTTTGAAATTCAAAATGACTAGCAGTTACAAGGAGAACGAGCGCCAAAGATATGGAGCAGTTTTTAGATCGTGTGGCACGACGTCTGTCTACAGACAATTATTTTTGAGTAGTTTTGCTTGTAGATAGTTTCTTTAGTTCATTATAAATAGGGGATCCCACAGAGGACTCCGGGTGTTCACTTTGTATCAAAATCACTTGTAAAAACTTCACATTTCCAGCGCGAGGAAGCAAGAGTTTTTAAGAGTGCTATGTACGTGAATCACCACATTTACTTCAATGCAACTTCCTTATTTTTCAATTGTTCCCGTTGAACACTTCATTTTAATTTCTTTTACGTTTGAATTATCCTTTTATGTTGTCGTCTACGCTGTCGACACTAATTCTATTACGATAATAGAATTCACCAAAAGCGTGTTCGTTGTGTATGTCTTTTGAATGTTATAGCATTGTCGGTCACGAGTCACCCATAGTCTATAGCATCATCATTTCGTGTGGAAAAACCTTTGCTTGTTCAATATTTTGTCAGAAGCCGTCTCTCACAAAATTAATAGTCCGTCGAATTGAACGAGTTACCCTGTTACATTAGCACATGTCTTAGGATCAACTGGTTGATCCTGCAAGTAACCCTTAGTTTTAAGGCTTAGGGAGGACCAGCGGTTGTTTACCAATTTTCACAGTAAACAAAATGGCACGCCCAGTGGGACGAGTGCTAGTGTAGTTACGCAATTGCATGAAACTTAGAAGTGGCAAACTATATAGTAGACCACAAGAAACTGTGAAAATGTCAGACTCCAATACAGATGAAGTGCCACAAGGGACTTTATCCACTAGGGAAACAGTAATTTCACAGGTTGCAACTTTGCCTCCGATGACAAGTGCAGCCTCAACGATGTCGACTACAGGTGCGGTTGGAGCATCAATTCCTTTACCTTCACCGGGAGGTTCAGGATCAACGATAACGACGTTCAGAATTTATGTGCCTCACTTTGGCACCACAGATCCTCTTTATGGAATGTCGTATTCCTTAATGCCAGGATATCAGTCAACATCAAGTGCAACATTGTTTTCAGACAACGCTCAAAATACGAGTCCATCCTTACAGGGATTAGCGCAAGGGGGCAATGCTCAGAATAGGAATAATACTCAGAATAGAACCATGTTATTGTCGAATACTTCAATAGCGGCGTTGAGGCAGCAAATGGATGATAATAATCATGAGTTGGTTAATATGTTAACTAATCAAATGGGTACAATTTTTAACCCTATGATACAGGAATCTGCTAAAACAAATAGGCAGGTGGCTAATCAATTGACACACTTGTGTAACTTCCTAGGGGCACCGGCTCGACAGATGGCACAAGTGGTTAGGCAAACCATTCTTGTTCAAGTAGAGATAGGGGCAGCAGAAGATGAGACAGTCCATGAGGGACAAATCCTTAGACCCCAACAAAATCAAGGCGTTGAGTCAGGAGTAGCAGGACGTAACTAGATGGTGTTAGTTAACCGGCATCAGGATGCTGATCAAATTGTCGATCAATATCGACAAGAAGACTTAGTAGTGGAAAATAATTTGACAACTATTGTCGAAAGTATTATGGCTAGGAATGGTATGAGTGCCACATTGCAAAGGCCATTATATGCTTCCCCATTGGCTGAATTTATTCTCCAAACCGAGGCACCTAGAGGAATGAAAGTGCCTAAATACACTAAGTTTGGGGGAGAATCTGGTGAGTCGACAATAGAACATATTGCCAGATATTTAACCGAGTCGGGAGATTTGGCTCATAATGAGTGTTTGAGAGTAAAAAACTTTCCTTCCTCTTTGACTAAGGCTGCCTTCACATGGTTCACTTCTTTGGCCCCAAATTCGATTGATTCATGGGCCAAGTTAGAAAAGAAGTTCCATGAACAGTTTTACGAAGGACACTCCAAAATCAGTTTGGCAGAATTGTCTAGCATTAAGAGAAGGTTTGCTGAGAGTATTGACGATTATCTGAATAGATTTAGATTATTAAAGGTCAGGTGCTTTACGCAAGTACCGGAACATGAACTTGTTCAAATGGCTGCTGGGGGGTTAGATTATTCCATTAGGAAGAAAATAGATCCAACCTTTGTAAAGAGTATGTCACAATTGGCTGATAGATTTCGACATCTCGAACGGCTAAGGTTAGAAAAGGTTAGACACAGTAAGGCTAAGAAGGAAAAAATAGCTTTCGTCGATTATGATGTGACAGATCCAATCTATGAGGCTGATTATGCCTCATCGACCGAATTAGAAATTGACGTGGTTGAGTTAAAGTCGGGATCTGCTTATGAGTATCGGTTATTACTTCCTGCACAAGGGAAAAATCCTGTCGAAAATAATCCAAAATTCCCTTCAAAAACTTATACATTTGATGTGACAAAGTGTGAGGAAATTTTTGATTTGTTAGTTAAAGATGGTCGAATGGTGGTGCCACCTGGTACTAAAATACCACCATTGGAACAAAGACAGATAGAGGATTTTGTAAGTATCATAATTATGTTGGTCATAATACCTCTAATTGTTATCTTTTCAGGGATCTGGTTCAGAAAGCAATTCAAGAAGGCAGGCTGAAATTTGTTGGCCGCAAAATGAAGATCGACGCTGCCCCTCTCCACCAGGAGGAAGCTCTATTCGTTGAGCCAGTCGAGATCAACATGGTCAAGATCTCTGAATATGATGAGGCTGACATGTTAGAGAAAACTGATGAAAGCCCAGATGTCGACATAGCTGAAGTCTATCCAAGGGCTGATGAAGATTTGGTAGATTTCCTATATCGCTGCAAGAATAAGGGTCCATAAGTCTGCTTATGCCCTAGATGTGGCGCTGTCACCGACGAAGTTGCTGCTGAAAATTTCCAAAAGCTACAATTGGGAGAAAGCAAAGGAAGTGGGCTGAACAGAGCCCGCCAGAATGAAAGAATCCCAAGGAAAGCTGTGGGATATGCTCAAGAAAGGTCTAGGAGCTTCGTACCATCGGCAAGTGCTCCTAGAGGCACCTGGATCAAGCCTCAGGGAAAACTAGAAACCCCACAAGGTGTTGCTTCTGCCAGAGGAGGTTTAGCAATCAACTACAGGCGTGAGTTCAAGTTTGAGAAAAGGACTCATGTTTCTGAAAATTATTTGGGAAAGAACCCCATGTCCAGAACTCAATGGAGACGTTTTCAACGTCGCAAGCAAGCCGAAAGAGAGGCTACTAGGGAAATGGCTGGAAAAGGCATGGCTAATGGGGTTGATTATGCAAAGAGAGTTGTTGTGAGGGTCGACACTGCAGCTAAAGAACGGATCAGGGAGTATGTCCGTCGACCAAGTGAAAAATGTTCTGATGAGGTTACTGATGACTTCAATTCAGAATCAGAAGCAAGTTTGGATATCTTAGTCAACGTGGTGTCAATTCTACCAGAAGAATACAATTGTGTTACTGAGGTGAAGGATTCGGTAGACGATGCCGACGCTGAAGAAATGGCGTTACATAAGCCAAGATGTTACTTTGTGCTGAACGATGGCTCTGTTGAGAGCCAAGAAGCAATTTTTGAGAGGCCCACAATGACTATGAAGATTCATCTGAAACCTCTGTTGATTAGGGTTAAAGTGGAAGGTGTGACTATCAACAAAGTGTTGGTAGATTGTGGCGCTACTGTTAACATCATGCCACACCATATTTTGAAGAAAATTGGCAAGTATGATACTGATGTTAGATCCAACAACATAGTCTTATCTGACTACGGGGGCAAAACAAAAAGCACCATGGGTGTGATCATGGTGGACGTCATTGTCGGCTCAATCACTAGGCCGACATTGTTCATGGTAATAGATGCCAAGCCAAGTTACAATTTGCTAGTCGGCAGAGAATGGCTCCATGGTGTGGGAGTTGTACCATCTTCAGCACATCATAGATTGGTAATTTGAAGAGAAGATGGAGTGGTCGAAAACATTGAAGCTGATCAAGGCTACTTCATGGCTGACGTGAACAATGTCGGCAAGAAGGAATTCGAGAGAAAGTTGGCTAACATTTCTCCTTGTTTACCAGCTGAGGATGTGTATTCTAATCTGAGTGAAGCTTTTGTTTCTCTAACTTTGCACGAAACTCATGGCTTCATTTGGGATGTGGAACGTTTAGAGGAACCACCTAATGCAGAAATTCGGCCGATAGGCTGGGGGGATATCATTGATGATGTCTGAGCTAGAAGCTCTAAAGAGGATTTTGGCATACGTTGCCGAGAACAAAATAAAATCGGCCCTAGAGGCTGAAGAAAATCGGCCCTAGATCCAAAGGTGCCAGAAAAGATGCGACCACAAGACCCCTTAGAAGAAGTCGACCTTGGCGAAAATGGCGACAAAAGACCAACATACATCAGCGCTAACATCGACAAAGAGTTAAAATCTGAGGTAATATCTTTACTTAAAGAATTTAAGGATTGTTTTACTTGGGATTATAACGAAATGCCTGGTTTAAGTAGGGATTTGGTAGAGCTAAAATTGTCAATAAAAGCTGGAAGAAAGCTAGTAAAGCAGACGCCCAGGCGTTTCGCACCAGATATCATGGCGAAAATAAAAGGAGAGATAGAAAGGCTCCTCAAAAGCAAGTTTATACAAACTGCAAGGTATGTTGAATGTGTTAATACCTTAGGATTGGCATTAATTTTGTAAAACAAATAATGTAATCATCTCTGTTGTTTTAATATGTTGGGTTGAAGAAGTTCAACATCTGGACCAACATGTCATGTACGATGTCACGACATCATGCCTGTGACATCGTACATGTGTAGAAAACTGAATTAATTAATTCAGTATATATTCTGGGATTAGTGAGGATATTTGGTGAATATCCTAACTCCCATGTGGAGGTCTTAAAGACTCAATCAGAACATATATAGGCTCAAAATAAGGAGATATATATGGAGAGATTTTAGGATTGAAGACCTTGTTTGTAGCAGAAATTTTCTACTGTATTTGTAACAGCAAAGAACAAGTTTGCTGCGATTTCTGAAGGCCCAAATCCAGTTGGGTGATTAGGTTATAAATAGCTTATTGTAACCTAGTTTTTGTAAGCCTCATAGAATGAAAATTTAGGGGTGTGTGTGAGGTAAACCTCCCAATCTGTGGGAAGGTTACCATGTGTTTCTCAGTGTTCAAAGCTGAGAGTATTTGTAACTCAAAGCCTGTAGGCAAGAGTGATTATGTTCTTGAATGAAGCTGTGAAGCAAGTTCAAGTTGGTTTAACATTACATTGTATTTGTAGTGATAGGAATGGAAACTGGAGGTTTCTATCTAGGAGTTCCTAGGTATAGATTGCATTGGGTAGTGATTAAGTGAAGAGTTGTAAACGGGGGAGTTTAACTCTGAATTAATACTGCTGATAGTGGATCTTCTTCCTGGCTTGGTAGCCCCCAGACGTAGGTCATGTTGGACTGAACTGGGTTAACAATTTCCTGTGTTTGTTTTCCTTCTGCATATGTTATAATCCTGTATGCCATAACTAAGCTTGTATTTCAGTCTGCCTACCAAGATAATAACAGACCTGATACATAGCCTTCTGGTTGAATGTCAATCAGAATGTCTTGACATTCATCATTGATAGCATATACTGAATAATAGGCAGGTTGGTTTTTATGCTTCAGTTCAGTATATAATTAAGTCTGGTTTTCAAGTGGAAAACAGACATGGCCAAAGGATCATTGTGAAACTGTCAAACTGGATGTCTAGACAGTAGTTCATGTAGGCTGATACTGAATTAGAGACTGGTTGGCCTTTTACAGTACATCAAATTTAGCACAGTCTGTTTTTCAGGAACAGAACAGAATCAGCATGATGTATATGTTCTGAATGTCAAACTGAATGTTGTGACATTCATTCCTGACAGCATGTGCTAAAGTGTAGGATGATTAGTTTTTCTGGGTCAGTATCTTTCTCAGGCTATTCTTTAGGAATCCAACAGCTGAGCTAAAATCCAGGAAACCAACGACTACCCTACATTTAATGAACCTAACAAATCTCCTATTTGTTAGCAATCTAATAAGTGGTAATTAGATTAATGTATTCAACCTTTATTTCAGGAAATACAAGTAAAAGGCAAGCACACTGGAATAATGTAACAGATGATCAATTAAGACATCATGTTGATAACTATGTAGGAAAACAACAGAAGTGAAAGCTATGATTGATCTCTGCTGAGGTTGTATACCTGATGCACAGGACTAGGGGTTCCTTCATTCTAGGGTGACATCTGTGAAAGCGTGCTTTAGTATAGGGTTTAATATGCTAACTGTCTTGCTATGATAGTCACAATGTTGGATCAGATGTCATGACTTGGAGTAGAACATCTGAATTCTGACTACACCAGAATTTCAGAATGGTTGGCCAATATTGTGTCAGTAATTAAGAAAAATGGGTCTTTACGAGTATGCATTGATTTTAGAGATCTAAATGTTGCTACCCCCAAAGACGAGTATGCCATGCCCGTAGCAGAAATGCTGGTCGACTCTGGCGCTGGTTTTGAATATTTAAGTATGTTAGATGGTTATTCTGGATATAACAAATTTTTTATTGCAGATGAAGATGTGCCGAAGACGGCGTTTCGATGCCCAGGAGCCTTAGGTACATATGAGTGGGTTGTCATGCCATTCGGCCTGAAAAATGCCGGAGCGACATATCAGAGGGTAATGAACTCAATGTACCATGATTTTATTGAAGATTTCATGCAAGTATACATTGATGATATCGTGATAAAATCAAATGGTCGACTTACTCATGTCGAACATCTCCGAAACGCCTTTGTAAGGATGAGAAAATGTGGATTGAAAATGAATCCATTAAAGTGTGCTTTTTGTGTGCATGCGGGTGATTTCCTTGGCTTTGAGGTGCATAAAAAAGGTATTGAAGTAAACCAAAGCAAAACAAAAGCCATTATGGACGTCAGACCTCCGTCGACCGAAAAGGAACTGCAATCTTTGTTGGGCAAGATAAATTTTCTTAGAAGATTTATATCCAATTTAAGTGGTAAAACTAAAGCTTTTTCACCACTCCTTCGACTGAAGAATGAGGATTTTAAGTGGCAAGAAGAGCACCAAGAGGCTTTCGACAAAATTAAAGAATATTTGACTAAGCCTCCAGTACTGGCCCCTCCTGTTAGGAATAGGCCAATGAGGTTGTATATTGCAGCTTCAGAATCGACTATAGGAAGTATGTTAGTCTAAGAGGATGGGAAAAGTGTCGAAAGACATGTGTATTACCTTAGTCGAATGCTTAATGATCCTGAAACTAGGTATAGTGATATAGAGAAACTATGTCTATGCCTATATTTTTCTTGTATGAAACTAAAACAATATATTAAGCCTGTTGATGTGTATGTATCTTCTCACTTTGATATTATTAAGCACATGTTGTCTAAACCAATTTTGCATAGCCGAATTGGTAAATAGGTTTTGGCATTAACTGAGTATTCTCTAACGTACGTGCCCTTAAAAGCGATGAAAGGGCAAGTGGTGGCAGATTTCCTTGTCGACCATTCGATGGTCGAAATGGCTCAAAATTATGTAGACATAGTACCATGGAGATTGTACTTCGACGGTTCAAGACATAAGAACGGATCTGGGATGGGGGGAGTCATAATTTCTCCAGATGGAATTCCAGCAGAGTTTAAATACAAAATTGAAGGAGTATGCACAAACAATGAAGCAGAATATGAATTTTTGATCACATGACTTGAACTTCTGCAGGAATTGGGGGCAAGGAATGTCGAAATTATGGGAGACTCTGAGTTAGTAATTAAACAGGTATCAAAAGAATACAGGTGTGTCAAAGAAAATTTAATCATGTACTTTGTGATTACCATCGACTACTCAAAAGGTTTGAGCAAGTAAGCCTCCAGCATATACCCCGGAAAGAGAATCAGAGAGAAAACGATTTGGCGCAGGAGGCTTCAGTGTATAAAGTGTCGAAAGACTAGAATGAAGAAGAGGTTCAAGTAAGAGAGAAGGTACGAGCGACATTGTTATCACCATCAGATTTGTCGATTATAAAGTTAGGAGCTGTAGATAGATATCATTTTGAAATTCCGACCGTCGACGAAGGGGGAGAAAATGATTGGCGCAAGCTGTTAGTCGATTATTTGCGTAATCCTATAGGGTCGACAGATAGAAAGGTAAAATATAGGGCCCTCAGCTATGTCCTGGTGAATGATGAATTGTTCAAAAAGACAGCTGAAGGAGTTTTGCTAAAGTGCCTGGGAGAAAGTGAGGCATATATGGCTGTGTCGAGTGTACATAGTGGAGCGTGTGGGGCGCATCAAGCGAGACTGAAGATGAAATGGCTTTTGATGCGCTCAGGAGTTTATTGGCCTTCAATGTTGAAAGATTTAATTGAATTTGCTAAAAGTTGTCAGGAATACCAATTGCATGGGGGCATACAGCATGTGCCTACAAGCGAGTTGCATACAATTGTGAAGCCCTGGCCTTTTCAAGGGTGGGCATTGGATGTGATTGGAGAAATAAAACCAGCTTCGTCGAAACAACAAAGGTATGTTTTGGTCGGTATCGACTATTTCACAAAATGGGTCGAAGCCATAGCATTGACAAATGTAGATCAAGAGGCTGTGATAGACTTTTTCCAAAGTCACATCATATGCAGATTTGGTATCCCGGAAACAATTACAACCGACCAAGGGTCAGTGTTTACTGGTCGAAAGATGCAAGATTTTACAAAAGAGATTGGAATCAAATTATTGACTTCTACCCCATATTACGCACAGGCAAATGGCCAAGTCGAAGCGGCCAATAAAGTGATCATTAGCCTAATAAAGAAACATGTAGGCAATAAGGAAGTTGCATTGAAGTAAATGTGGTGATTCACGTACATAGCACTCTGAAAAACTCTTGCTTCCTCGCGCTGGAAATGTGAAGTTTTTACTAGTGATTTTGGTACAAAGTGAACACCCGGAGTCCTCTGTGGGATCCCCTATTTATAATGAACTAAAGAAACTGTCTATAAGCAAAACTACTCAAAAATAACTATCTGTAGACAGACGTCGTGCCACACGATCTAAAAACTACTCCATATCTTTGGCGCTCGTTCTCCTTGTAACTGTTAGTCATTTTGAATTTCAAACTTATCCCGCTCAAGTATTCATGTCGACATCATCTCCTATGTGTTTGGTACAATCAAGAATTTCTTAAGTCCCAATCTTTGGTCCAGTCGACAGAAGGGATTTCGACCAAACTTGCTTCTTCCGTCGATTTCATCTTCTGGTAACTTGTGGTTTTCCCAACTCTTGCTTATCTTGGGCTCAACTTTTCTTTCAAACATCCCCTTGGCGAGGTATAATCCTTAAATCCATAAGGCGCTTTCATTAATTACGCCTTCAACATGCGCTATCAATTTCTTGTGGTAACAAAATGCCCCCTAGAGATGCCATTTTCGAATGTCGACTTTTTATGAGATAATGGCATCTTTGAGATGTCGAATTGCTCTTTACCGTTTCTACTTCTACTTGGTGGTACACCTGTTTGTCCCACGCTGCTGACATCATCTAATCATGACAAACATCTTCTTTTTCTCTCGAGACTCACAAAATCACGTCTCCATCACTTCACGTCTTTATGACGGAAACGTGTCTCCAACCACGACTGCCCCTTCGCCTCCTCGTGTCTGCAAATGTGGGAACATGGGTACATGTGTCAGAAAAAGAAAATCAAACGTCCATTTTTCCTTTTCCTATGGTTTAAACTCTTATAAAACCCTTGTTTCTTCTTCTTCTTTCCTTTTTTCGCCCTCTGCTTCAGTAAACGAACACAACAAAACTCCTTTCTTCTTCAAACCTTCAACTTCTTCTATGGCTAGCTCAAGCAAAAACAAAACACTTCCCCCCGCTGTGAAGCTCACGTGACCACTCACCATTGATGGCAAGGAATATGTTCCTGAACCTCCCTTTGCTGAAGAAAAAGCCAAAATATGGCATTCTCAGGTATTAATCCCTTTCTCCCTATCTGACAAACCTCTAGCATTCTTAGGTCCACTCCCAGAGAATCGCCAACCTGAGATAACTAAGAAAAATTCCTTTTTTCCTACCAGTCATCTTTCTGAACCACTAGTTTCTTCTCAAACACCTTTCTCCCTCCGTTATGTCGAAAGGAACTTTAGATTTGCTCCCCCCAAGAACTGTCCTAAGTTTTGCGCTTGGATGGATCATTTAGTGGCAAAGAAAATCGACCACTGGAAACGAATATGTATATATACCCTTTTGCAGATCGCCCGATGTGCCCCCCCTCAATCCTGTGGCATGTTGCTGGCTGCCCTCCAATTCTGGGAAAGCTCGACCAACTCCTTTCATACAAAGTGCGGCATGATTATGCCGATGCTTTTAGATATTGCTGCCATTACAGGCCTAAAACCGACCGAAGAAGTCTTCGACTGTGAAGCCGTAGCACCAGTCTCTCTAAGGTTTGACGTCGGTGATTCTCGCAAACCGACATACAATAACTTCATTGATCATCATGCTACATCTTCGGGCCCTGTGACCACTGAAGAACATGTGGCCTTTCTAACTTTTTGGTTGTCTCGCTTTGTGTTCTGCTCTAGATTAATGCAGATAGCTAAACACTTTGCTCTCCTGGCAACTCAGCTACACCAAGAGCGTGACATCGCTCTTGGCCAATTAATACTGGCCTCTCTTTACGAGTCTTTATCTGAAGTTGTCTGCCAAATCAAACTCTTTGACCCTGAGAACTCAAAAAAGAAGAATGTCTTGGCTCACGGACCCTTTTGGTTCCTACAATTGTGGCTCAACGCCACTTTTTCTAAAGATATAACGTCTCATGGGATGAGAAGGGTCGCGTGTCCCCCAGAAGAGAAACACCTTCTTTGGAAGCGACTGATCCCTCTGACCCCCATCGACAGAACCTTTCCTGATGTCAAGGTGTTTCGCCTTTTGTTCGACATTATGTTAACGCGCGCCGACTTTCACCTTTCCATGGCTCCTTTTAGTAGTCGAACTGAAGGTCCTGAATGGCTCACCGGGGCTTTCCCTCCAACTAAATATGAACACAGGAATGAAACTTTTGTTATCTGGAGACGCTTTTTGGTCCCCTAGTTTCTGTCGCCTGTAACATCCGGCGTCAACCCTGGACTAGTTGCTTACCAACCCAACTTGGTAGCTAGACAGTTTGGACTTTGTCAGTTTGTTCCCAAGTCCCTGTTTTCTTCTCTTGACATACTCACAAACATCCTTTTTGATCAGCCCTGGAGTATGATCTAAGAAGATGTTGAGGCCCTTTGGAAAAACCGACCCAGGCTCCATTCCATCCCATTTCAACCAACCTTCTTCTGCACCAAAGAATTTGATGATTGGTGGCAATCATATTTTGCTGCTTACGTTGGCGCTCCTGAGGCCAAATTATCTGAACTAACTCAAGCTCTTGTCCATTTGCAGGCGAAATCGACCAAGTGTAAGGCTCTCCATACCAAATAAATTCAAGCTTTCCAGAAATATTTCTGAGTTGTGTATCGACCTGATAATCTTCGTCGGACCATTTCTGAGGCCGCTGCCGAATTAAAGGAGAAGGTAACCGACAGGATCCCAAAGCTTAAAATCCCTGGTTACGCGAAAGACAAGTATCTTTACGCCCTTCATTTCGGAAACATCAAATTCCCTCCTTTACCATCTAGCCCATTGGCTTTGTCCTTCGGCTCTTCAATTCCATATTGGTATTATTGTCCCTTTTCAGACGTGCAAAATTCTTATAAGAAAAAGGTCGACCGAGTGGTACCGAGGAAGCATTATCTGCCCTACTACTCGGTGCCACTTCATATTGATCCTCAATATGTTAGAGTGCTCGATACCACACAAATTGGTAACACTTTTCTGGAAAGTTAGCACCTCCTTTTATTTGGATTTTGTCGCTTACTTGATTTTCTATGTTTCCTTTACAGCAATCCCCATAAACCCTGTGGGTCACGCTTCTGTCAATGAACCTACCATTTCGACAAAAAAGACTCAGGTTCAACTCTGACTGATTTGCCGTTTTCTTTTACTTTGGTATATATTCTTAACTGTCATTTCTACTCTTGCAGGCTACTCCTGAGAAGTCCTCTGATGAGGATGAGTAACCCATTTCCCAAGTTTTGAAAAAATCCAGTTCTTCGGTATGCAACTATATGTAGCAATCTCATTCAACCCTGTGACTACAGAGGCCCAAATTGTAACTACAGAGGCCTTTGTGAAGGAGAAATGGGAGCTGGTGATGAAAGTTGATGAAGAAGTCACCAAAATGCTGGGAATGATTGAGGAGAAGAAGAAAGAATTGGCCTCCAAACAAACAAGAGCTGCGGAAATACGCCTCCAAATTGATGACCTTCGGCGTCAGATTGCTGCTCTGGACAGTGAATTGGGGTCAATTACTGATGAGGAATCCCGCATTGTCGACGAGGTTGTGAAGCTGGCCCAAGATACTGTCGAGCAAACCACCACAAATGTCTTGGCTGTAGCTGAAGAACTCTCTAACGTTGAAAAGAAACTTGAACAACTTAGGGTCCAGGCTGACAATTTTGAACCTAAGTCTCTGCACTACAATCTTGAGCTTCAATCATTTCAGTCTAGATTCAGCCAATTTTAGCCATTTTTATTTTGATGTAATATTTGAACAATGGCTTTTGCCAACTTTTATGCTACTACTTTATTTCCAGCACCGTGTATGTTTAATTTTCTGTGCTTTTACAGCTGGTTTCAAACATGGTTTTCTCCAACCTAATTTATTCGACAGCCATTTAGCCTGTCGAAATCTTGACCTCTTGAAGGAGAGGCCTATACCTCTTTAAGTATTTTCCATTTACCCTCAAGATTCGCCTATCTGGTGCCAACTCTTCGACCTCGTAGGCATTATTAGAGAAAACCTGCAAAACCTTAAATGATCCTTCCCAATTTGGGGACCATTTGCCCAAGACTCTGTCATTTTTATCCATAGGCAAGATCACTCTCCAAACTAAATCGTCGACAGCAAACATTTTACCCTTCACCTTCTTATTGTAGGCTCTGGCGACTTTTTCTTTCTGCCTTTGTAATGAAACCAAGGCTAACATTCTTTCCTCATCTAACTCGACCGGTTCGTTTGCCATCATGCTCCAATAATCTTCAGAAGGTATTTCATGTTGCCTCTGGATTCTGACTGCATGAACCTGAATCTCTACTGGTAACACTGCATCGTGCCCATATACCATCGAAATGGAGTTGTTTCGGTTGCTTCTTTTGGCGACATTCGACATGCCCACAAAGCTTGATCTAACGTCTTATGCCAATTTCTTGGCTTCTTGCCTACATGTTTCTTTATTAGGCTAATGATCACTTTATTCGCCGCTTCGACTTGGCCATTTGCCTGTGCGTAATATGGGGTAGAAGTCAATAATTTAATTCCAATCTCTTTTGTAAAATCTTGCATATTGCGACCAGTAAAAACTGACCCTTGGTCGATTGTAATTGTTTCTGGGATACCAAATCTGCATATGATGTGACTTTGGACAAAGTCTATCACAACCTCTTGATCCACATTTGTCAATGCTATGGCTTCGACCCATTTTGTGAAATAGTCGATACCGACCAAAACATACCTTTGTTGTTTCGACGAAGCTGGTTTTATTTCTCCAATCACATCCAATGCCCACCCTCGAAAAGGCCAGGGCTTCACAATTGTATGCAACTCGCTTGCAGGCACATGTTGTATGCCCCCATGCAATTGGCATTCTTGACAACTTTTAGCAAATTCAATGCAATCTTTCAACATTGAAGGCCAATAAACTCCTGAGTGCATCAAAAGCCATTTCATCTTCAGTCCCGCTTGATGCGCCCCACACGCTCCACTATGTACACTCGACACAACCACATATGCCTCACTTTCTCCCAGGCACTTTAGCAAAACTCCTTCAGCTGTCTTTTTGAACAATTCATCATTCACCAGGACATAGATGAGGGCCCTATATTTTACCTTTCTATCTGTCGACCCTATAGGATTACAGAAATAATCGACTAACAGCTTGCGCCAATCATTTTCTCCCCCGTCGTCGGCGGTCAGAATTTCAAAATGATATTTATCTATAGCTCCTAACTTTATAATCGACAAATCTGATGGTGATAACAATTTCGCTCGTACCTTCTCTCTTACTTGAACCTCTTCTTCATTCTGGTCTTTCGACACTTTATACCCTGAAGCTTCCTGCGCCAAATTGTTTGCTCTCTGATTCTCTTTCCGGGCTATATGCTGGAGGCTTACTTGCTCAAACCTCTTGAGTAGTCTGATGGTAATCACAAAATACATGATTAAATTTTCTTTGACACACCTGTATTCTTTTGATACCTGTTTAATTACTAACTCAGAGTCTCCCATAATTTCTACATTCCTTGCCCCCAATTCAAGCAGAAGTTTAAGTCCTGTGATCAAAGATTCATATTCTGCTTCATTGTTTGTGCATACTCCTTCAATTCTGTATTTGAACTCTGCTGGAATTCCATCTGGAGAAATTATGACTCCCTTCATTCCAGATCCGTTCTTATGTCTTGAACCATCGAAGTACAATCTCCATGGTACTATGTCTACATAATTTTGAGCCATTTCGACCATCGAATGGTCGACAAGGAAATCTGCCACCACTTGCCCTTTCATCACTTTTAAGGGCACGTACGTTAGAGAATACTCAGTTAATGCCAAAGCCCATTTACCAATTTGACTATGCAAAATTGGTTTAGACAACATGTGCTTAATAATATCAAAGTGAGAAGATACATACACGTCAACGAGCTTAATATATTGTTTTAGTTTCATACAAGAAAAATATAGGCATAGACATAGTTTCTCTATATCACTATACCTAGTTTCAGGATCATTAAGCATTCGACTAAGGTAATACACAAGTCTTTCGACACTTTTCCCATCCTCTTGGACTAACATGCTTCCTATAGTCGATTATGAAGCTGCAATATACAACCTTATTGGCCTATTCCTAACAGGAGGGGCCAGTACTGGAGGCTTAGTCAAATATTCTTTAATTTTGTCGAAAGCCTCTTGGTGCTCTTCTTGTCACTTAAAAAACCTCATTCTTCAGTCGAAGGAGTGGTGGAAAAGCTTTAGTTTTACCACTTAAATTGGATATAAATCTTCTAAGAAAATTTATCTTGCCCAACAAAGATTGCAGTTCCTTTTTGGTCGACGGAGGTCTGACGTCCATAATGGCTTTTGTTTTGCTTTGGTTTACTTCAATACCTTTTTTATGCACCACAAAGCCAAGGAAATCACCCGCCTGCACACAAAAAACACACTTTAATGGATTCATTTTCAATCCACGTTTTCTCATCCTTACAAAGGCCTTTCGGAGATGTTCGACGTGAGTAAGTCGACCATTTGATTTTATCACGATATCATCAATGTATACTTGCATGAAATCTTCAATTAAACCATTGAACATTGAGTTCATTACCCTCTGATATGTCGCTCCGGCATTTTTCAGGCCGAATGGCATGACAACCCACTCATATGTACCTAAGGCTCCTGGGCATCGAAACGCTGTCTTCAACACATCTTCATCTGCAATAAAAATTTGGTTATATCCAGAATAACCATCTAACATACTTAAATATTCAAAACCAGCGGCATAGTCGACCAGTATTTCTGCTACGGGCATGGCATACTCGTCTTTGGGGGTAGCAGCATTTAGATCTCTAAAATCAATGCATACTCGTAAAGACCCATTTTTCTTAATTACTGGCACAATATTGGCCAACCATTCAACATACCTTGCAGTTTGTGTAAACTTGCTTTTGAGGAGCCTTTCTATCTCTGCTTTTATTTTCGCCATGATATCTGGTGCGAAACGCCTGGGCGTCTGCTTTACTGGCTGTCTTCCAGCTTTTATTGACAGTTTTAGCTCTACCAAATCCCTACTTAAACCAGGCATTTCGTTATAATCCCAAGCAAAACAATCCTTAAATTCTTTAAGTAAAGATATTACCTCAGATTTTAACTCTTTGTCGATGTTAGCGCTGATGTATGTTTGCCTTTTGTCGCCATTTTTGCCAAGGTCGACTTCTTCTAAGGGGTCTTGTGGTCGCATCTTTTCTGGCACCTTTGGATCTTTTTCAAACCCTAAAGGTTCATCGTCGTAAATGCAATCTAAACGTTGCATGTTGACGTTTCCTGTAGTCACAACTGACTTATCTGGAGGCTCTGGCACAATAGCCAGAATATCTTCTTTCTTTAAAACATAGGCTTCGACAACCATGTTTTCTTCAGCCTCTAGGGCCAATTTTATTTTGTTCTCGGCAACGTATGCCGAAATCCTCTTTAGATCTTCTAGCTCAGACATCATTAGTGATATCCCCTCAGCCTGTCGGCTGGATTTCTGCATAAAGTGGTTCCTCTAAACGTTCCACATCCCAAATGAAGCCATGAGTTTCGTGCAAATTTAGAGAAACAAAAGCTTCACTCAGATTAGAATACACATCCTCAGCTGGTAAACAAGGAGAACTGTTAGCCAACTTTCTCTCGAATTCCTTCTTGCCGACATTGTTCACGTCAGCCATGAAGTAGCCTTGATCAGCTTCAATGTTTTCGACCACTCATCTTCTCTCCAAATTACCAATCTATGATATGCTGAAGATGGTATAGCTCCCACACCATGGAGTCATTCTCTGCCAACTAGCAAATTGTAACTTGGCTTGGCATCTATTACCATGAACAATGTCGACCTAGTGATTGAGCCGACAGTGATGTCCACCATGATCACACCCATGGTGCTTTTTGTTTTGCCCCCGTAGTCAGATAAGACTACGTTGTTGGATCTAACATCAGTATCATACTTGCCAATTTTCTTCAAAATATGGTGTGGCATGATGTTAACAGTAGCGCCACAATCTACCAACACTTTGTTGATAGTCACACCTTCCACTTTAGCCCTAATCAACAGAGGTTTTAGATGACTCTTCATAGTCATTGTGGGCCTCTCAAAAATTGCTTCTTGGCTCTCAACAGAACCATCATTCAGCACAAAGTAACATCTTGGCTTATGTAACACCATTTCTTCAGCGTCGGCATCGTCTATCGAATCCTTCACCTCAGTAACACAATTGTATTCTTCTGGTAGAATTGACACCACGTTGACTAAGATATCCAAACTTGCTTCTGATTCTGAATTGAAGTCATCAGTAACCTCATCAGAACATTTTTCACTTGGTCGACGGACATACTCCCTGATCCGTTCTTTAGCTGCGGTGTCGACCCTCACAACAACTCTCTTTCCAGAATCAGCCCCATTAGCCATGCCTTTTCCAGCCATTTCCCTAGCAGCCTCTCTTTCAGCCTGCTTGCAACGTTGAAAACGTCTCCATTGAGTTCTGGACATGGGGTTCTTTCCCAAATAATTTTCAGAAACATGAGTCCTTTTCTCAAACTTGAACTCACGCCTGTAGTTGAATGTTAAACCTCCTCTGGCAGCAGCAACACCTTGTGGGGTTTCTAGTTTTCCCTGAGGCTTGATCCAGGTGCCTTTAGGAGCACTTGTCGATGGTACGAAGCTCCTAGGCCTTGCTTGAGCATTTCCCACAGCTTTCCTTGGGATTCTTTCATTCTGGCGGGCTCTGTTCAACCCACTTCCTTTGCTTTCTCCCAATTGTAGCTTTTGGAAATTTTCAGCAGCAACTTCGTCGGTGACAGCGCCACATCTAGGGCATAAGCAGACTTGTGAACCCTTATTCTTGCAGCGATACAGGAAATCTACCAAATCTTCATCAGCCCTTGGATAGACTTCAGCTATGTCGACATCTGGGCTTTCATCAGTTTTCTCTAACATGTCAGCCTCATCATATTCAGAGATCTCAACCATGTTGATCTCGACTGGCTCAACGAATAGAGTTTCCTCCTGGTGGAGAGGGTCAGCGTCGATCTTCATTTTGCGGCCATCAAATTTCAGCCTGCCTTCTTGAATTGCTTTCTGAACCAGATCCCTGAAAAGATAACAATTAGAGGTATTATGACCATGATAATTATGATACTTACAAAATCCTCTTTTCTGTCTTTGTTCCAATGGTGGTATTTTAGTACCAGGTGGCACCACCATTCGACCATCTTTAACTAACAAATCAAAAATTTCCTCACACTTTGTCACATCAAATGTATAAGTTTTTGAAGGGAATTTTGGATTGTTTTCGACAAGATTTTTCCCTTGTGCAGGAAGTAATAACCGATACTCATAAGCAGATCCTGGCTTTAACTCAGCCACGTCAATTTCTAATTCGGTCGATGAGGCATAATCAGCCTCATAGATTGGATCTGTCACATCATAATCGATGAAAGCTATTTTTTCCTTCTTAGCCTTACCGTGTCTAACCTTTTCTAACCTTAGCCGTTCGAGATGTCGAACTCTATCAGCCAATTGTGACATACTCTTTACAAAGGTTGGATCTATTTTCTTCCTAATGGAATAATCTAACCCTCCAGCAGCCATTTGAACAAGTTCATGTTCCGGTACTTGCGTAAAGCACCTGGCCTTTAATAATCTAAATCTATTCAGATAATCGTCAATACTCTCAGAAAACCTTCTCTTAATGCTAGACAATTCTGCCAAACTGATTTCATAGTGTCCTTCGTAAAACTGTTCATGGAACTTATTTTCTAACTTGGCCCATGAATCAATCGAATTTGGGGCCTAAGAAGTGAACCATGTGAAGGCAGCCTTAGTCAAAGAGGAAGGAAAGTTTTTTACTCTCAAACACTCATTATGAGCCAAATCTCCCGACTCGGTTAAATATCTGGCAATATGTTCTATTGTCGACTCACCAGATTCTCCCCCAAACTTAGTGTATTTAGGCACTTTCATTCCTCTAGGTGCCTCGATTTGGAGAATAAATTCAGCCAATGGGGAAGCATATAGTGGCCTCTGCAATGTGGCACTCATACCATTCCTAGCCATAATTCTTTCGACAATAGTTGTCAAATTATTTTCCACTGCTAAGTCTTCTTGTCGATATTGATCCATAATTTGATCAGCATCCTGATGTCGGTTAACTGACACCATCTGGTTACGTCCTACTACTCCTGACTCAACACCTTGATTGTTGGGGGTCTAAGGATTTGTCCCTCATGGACTGTCTCATCTTCTGCTGCCCCTATCTCTACTTGGACAAGAATGATTTGCCTAACCACTTGTGCCATCTGTCGAGTCGGTGCCCCTAGGAAGTTACACAAGCGTGTCAATTGATTAGCCACCTGCCTATTTGTTTCAGCAGATTCCTGTACCACATGATTAAAAATTGTACCCATTTGATTAGTTAACATATTAACCAACTCATGATTACTATCATCCATTTGCTGCCTCAACGCCGCTATTGAAGTATTCGACAACGACATGGTTCTATTCTGAGTATTATTCATATTCTGAGCATTGTCCCCTTGCGTTAATCCCTGTAAGGAGGGACTCGCATTTTGAGCGTTGTCTGAAAACAATGATGCACTTGATGTTGACTGATATCCTGGCATTAAGGAATACGACATTCCATAAAGAGGATTTGTGGTGCCAAAGCGAGGCACATAAGGTCTGAACATCGTTATCGTTGATCCTGAACCTCCCGGTGGAGGTAAAGGAATTGATGCTCCAACCGCACCTGTAGTCGACATCGTTGAGGCTGCACTTGTCATCGGAGGCAAAGTTGCAACCTGTAAAATTACTGTTTCCCTAGTGGATAAAGTCCCTTGTGGCACTTCATCTGTATTGGAGTCTGGAATTTTCACAGTTTCTTGTGGTCTACTATATAGTTTTCCACTTCTAAGTTTCATGCAACTGCGTAACTACACTAGCACTCGTCCCACTGGGCATGCCAATTTGTTTACTGTGGAAATTGGTAAACAACCGCTGGTCTTCCCTAAGCCTTAAAACTAAGGGTTACTTGCAGGATCGACCAGTTGATCCAAAGACATGTGCTAATGTAATAGGGTAACTCGTTCAATTCGACAGACTATTAATTTTGTGAGAGATGGATTCTGAAAAAAATTGAACAAGCAAAGGTTTTTCCACAAGGGGACCGGCCGAACCCGTCGGGGCGGAAAGCGGCCGCCGACTCTCGACGAAGTAGTAAAAAAGAATCAAAACACCGATAAAGCAGAGATACCAGAAATAAAGAACAAGGCTGAAAACCCAAAATACAGGACAGACCTCACCGAGGGGGTGCAGCATGAAAGGAGGGAAGAGGAAGACGGAGCTGAGACGATAATGTCAGCGGGACCGCCCAAAGGTATAACTGCAGGGAGAGGGGGCGAAATGATGATGCTATAGACTATGAGTGACTCGTGACCGACAACGCTATAACATTCAAAAGACATACACAACGAACATGCTTTTGGTGAATTCTATTATCGTAATAGAATTAGTGTCGATAGCGTAGACGAAAACATAAAAGGATAATTCAAACGTAAAAGAAATTAAAATAAAGTGTTCAACGGGAACAACTGAAAAATAAGGAAGTTGCATTGAAGTAAATGTGGTGATTCACGTACATAACACTCTTAAAAACTCTTGCTTCCTCGCGTTGGGAATGTGAAGTTTTTACAAGTGATTTTGGTACAAAGTGAACACCCGGAGTCCTCTGTGGGATCCCCTATTTATAATGAATTAAAGAAACTTTCTACAAGCAAAACTACTAAAAAATAATTGTCTGTAGACAGACGTCGTGCCACACGATCTAAAAACTGCTCCATATCTTTGGCGCTCATTCTCC
The DNA here is from genome assembly GCF_024323335.1 of Lathyrus oleraceus. NCBI lineage: Eukaryota > Viridiplantae > Streptophyta > Magnoliopsida > Fabales > Fabaceae > Lathyrus > Lathyrus oleraceus. The sequence continues at coordinate 488,002,640 of NC_066581.1, read as the reverse complement.
TTGTAATTGCTAGTCATTTTGAATTTCAAACTTATCCCGCTCAGGTATTCATGTTGACACCATCCCCTATGTGTTTGGTACAATCAATAATTTCTTAAGTCCCAATCTCCGGTCCAGTCGACAGAACGGATTTCGACCAAACTTGCTTCTTCCGTCGATTTCATCTTCTGGTAACTTGTGGTTTTCCCAACTCTTGCTTATCTTGGGCTCAGTTTTTTTTCAATCATCCCCTTGGTGAGGTATAATCCTTAAATCCATAAGGCGCTTTCATCAATTACGCCTTCAACATGCCCTATCAGTTTCTTGTGGTAACAGTGGCACGACGTCTGTCTACAGACACTTATTTTTGAGTAGTTTTGCTTGTAGACAGTTTCTTTAGTTCATTATAAATAGGTGATCCCACAGAGTACTCCGGGTGTTCATTTTGTACCAAAATCACTTGTAAAAACTTCACATTCCCAACGCGAGGAAGCAAGAGTTTTTAAGAGTGCTATCTACGTGAATCACCACATTTACTTCAATGCAACTTCCTTATTTTTCAATTGTTCCTGTTGAACACTTTATTTTAACCAACTCATGATTACTATCATCCATTTGCTGCCTCAACGCCGCTATTGAAGTATTCGACAACGACATGGTTCTATTCTGAGTATTATTCATATTCTGAGCATTGTCCCCTTGCGTTAATCCCTGTAAGGAGGGACTCGCATTTTGAGCGTTGTCTGAAAACAATGATGCACTTGATGTTGAGTGATATCCTGGCATTAAGGAATACGACATTCCATAAAGAGGATTTGTGGTGCCAAAGCGAGGCACATAAGGTCTGAACATCGTTATCGTTGATCCTGAACCTCCCGGTGGAGGTAAAGGAATTGATGCTCCAACCGCACCTGTAGTCGACATCGTTGAGGCTGCACTTGTCATCGGAGGCAAAGTTGCAACCTGTAAAATTACTGTTTCCCTAGTGGATAAAGTCCCTTGTGGCACTTCATCTGTATTGGAGTCTGGAATTTTCACAGTTTCTTGTGGTCTACTATATAGTTTTCCACTTCTAAGTTTCATGCAACTGCGTAACTACACTAGCACTCGTCCCACTGGGCATGCCAATTTGTTTACTGTGGAAATTGGTAAACAACCGCTGGTCTTCCCTAAGCCTTAAAACTAAGGGTTACTTGCAGGATCGACCAGTTGATCCAAAGACATGTGCTAATGTAATAGGGTAACTCGTTCAATTCGACAGACTATTAATTTTGTGAGAGATGGATTCTGAAAAAATATTGAACAAGCAAAGGTTTTTCCACACGAAATGATGATGCTATAGACTATGAGTGACTCGTGACCGACAACGCTATAACATTCAAAAGACATACACAACGAACATGCTTTTGGTGAATTCTATTATCGTAATAGAATTAGTGTCGATAGCGTAGACGAAAACATAAAAGGATAATTCAAACGTAAAAGAAATTAAAATAAAGTGTTCAACGGGAACAACTGAAAAATAAGGAAGTTGCATTGAAGTAAATGTGGTGATTCACGTACATAACACTCTTAAAAACTCTTGCTTCCTCGCGTTGGGAATGTGAAGTTTTTACAAGTGATTTTGGTACAAAGTGAACACCCGGAGTCCTCTGTGGGATCCCCTATTTATAATGAATTAAAGAAACTTTCTACAAGCAAAACTACTAAAAAATAATTGTCTGTAGACAGACGTCGTGCCACACGATCTAAAAACTGCTCCATATCTTTGGCGCTCATTCTCCTTGTAATTGCTAGTCATTTTGAATTTCAAACTTATCCCGCTCAGGTATTCATGTTGACACCATCCCCTATGTGTTTGGTACAATCAATAATTTCTTAAGTCCCAATCTCCGGTCCAGTCGACAGAACGGATTTCGACCAAACTTGCTTCTTCCGTCGATTTCATCTTCTGGTAACTTGTGGTTTTCCCAACTCTTGCTTATCTTGGGCTCAGTTTTTTTTCAATCATCCCCTTGGTGAGGTATAATCCTTAAATCCATAAGGCGCTTTCATCAATTACGCCTTCAACATGCCCTATCAGTTTCTTGTGGTAACAGTGGCACGACGTCTGTCTACAGACACTTATTTTTGAGTAGTTTTGCTTGTAGACAGTTTCTTTAGTTCATTATAAATAGGTGATCCCACAGAGTACTCCGGGTGTTCATTTTGTACCAAAATCACTTGTAAAAACTTCACATTCCCAACGCGAGGAAGCAAGAGTTTTTAAGAGTGCTATCTACGTGAATCACCACATTTACTTCAATGCAACTTCCTTATTTTTCAATTGTTCCTGTTGAACACTTTATTTTAACCAACTCATGATTACTATCATCCATTTGCTGCCTCAACGCCGCTATTGAAGTATTCGACAACGACATGGTTCTATTCTGAGTATTATTCATATTCTGAGCATTGTCCCCTTGCGTTAATCCCTGTAAGGAGGGACTCGCATTTTGAGCGTTGTCTGAAAACAATGATGCACTTGATGTTGAGTGATATCCTGGCATTAAGGAATACGACATTCCATAAAGAGGATTTGTGGTGCCAAAGCGAGGCACATAAGGTCTGAACATCGTTATCGTTGATCCTGAACCTCCCGGTGGAGGTAAAGGAATTGATGCTCCAACCGCACCTGTAGTCGACATCGTTGAGGCTGCACTTGTCATCGGAGGCAAAGTTGCAACCTGTAAAATTACTGTTTCCCTAGTGGATAAAGTCCCTTGTGGCACTTCATCTGTATTGGAGTCTGGAATTTTCACAGTTTCTTGTGGTCTACTATATAGTTTTCCACTTCTAAGTTTCATGCAACTGCGTAACTACACTAGCACTCGTCCCACTGGGCATGCCAATTTGTTTACTGTGGAAATTGGTAAACAACCGCTGGTCTTCCCTAAGCCTTAAAACTAAGGGTTACTTGCAGGATCGACCAGTTGATCCAAAGACATGTGCTAATGTAATAGGGTAACTCGTTCAATTCGACAGACTATTAATTTTGTGAGAGATGGATTCTGAAAAAATATTGAACAAGCAAAGGTTTTTCCACACGAAATGATGATGCTATAGACTATGAGTGACTCGTGACCGACAACGCTATAACATTCAAAAGACATACACAACGAACATGCTTTTGGTGAATTCTATTATCGTAATAGAATTAGTGTCGATAGCGTAGACGAAAACATAAAAGGATAATTCAAACGTAAAAGAAATTAAAATAAAGTGTTCAACGGGAACAACTGAAAAATAAGGAAGTTGCATTGAAGTAAATGTGGTGATTCACGTACATAACACTCTTAAAAACTCTTGCTTCCTCGCGTTGGGAATGTGAAGTTTTTACAAGTGATTTTGGTACAAAGTGAACACCCGGAGTCCTCTGTGGATCCC